>NC_028646.1:48365827-48422564 GCF_001406875.1 Solanum pennellii | reverse complement strand
ATATATATATATATATACATGGTGGATGTTCGGTGTGGGTTTGATTTGAAGTGGTCATGAAGCAAATCTCCAGCACACTTCATCTCTATTTGAGAGATGAACTTTCCTTTCAAACCCATTTCTTAAAATTGAGTGAAATTTTATTATAAGAGAAGGTTTAAAAATTTAGTGAGATACAGGCAGACTTTTTATAGAGTGTGTGATTTGTATCCCTAGTTGAAATATTTAATATATTTTTAAGTTTAAAGAATGTAGTCTATTTTGTATAGTTCATCTGACAATATTTATGCAGGTAAAACACATAGTTGAAATATTGAGTACATATCTCATCTTCGTTCATGTTTATTTCTACTTCGATTTTTTAAGTTAAATCTTCACTTAACTATTTTAAAACTAAGAGTCAAACGGTCTAAAATAGTTCTTATATTTAAATATTACATCCACTCGAAAAAAATCAGAATAGTTATACAAAATAAACGTGTTCAAATCATTTAATATAGGCGGAGTCAATGTTAGGAGTTTGGGGTACAAAGGTTAATATACATATATTTAATTAATTTTCTAATACAAATATAGGATCTACAAAAAACTAGTGGATTCATCCGAGCATATAAACCCTACCTAACTCTGTGTAATGACCCGCTAAGTCATTTTGAAAAAAAAATACTCGTGGCTCTTTCACAAAAATCCTTTTTTTAAAAATATTTTTAATAAGAATTTTGAATTACTCATTTAACTATCTTTGTTATATTGAGTTTTTTTTAAATAATTAATATAATTAGTAATTAATGGACCATGCCCATGATCATTTAATATCATATACCCATTTGTCTCATGTATGAGAATGGATTAAAATGAAACGGGGTTTAGTTTTATTAATTACAAAGAAAAGAAAAATATTTATGATAGAAGCGGAGGGCATTATTCGGCTCCACGAGGAATGCATTCTTGCTCCAGGTAAAACAAGAATTTGCCTACTTTTCATCTTTAGTTAGTATGTACTAGTTTAGGAGTAAGATATTAATTAATTATTAAATGGGTAAGTTAGAAGGGCTGAATATTTATAGAATATTGTTTAGTCACGGTTGTTTGGAAGAATTTTGGCCAGAAACAATAACAAACATATTATATTCAATAATTTGTAATGATGACACTTTCAAATATAGTTTCATGCTCTGCCTATATATTTGTCCTTACCTTAATTCATATGGTTGCCAAACTGTTAGTTTCATTTTTAGAGGTACAAAATTTTAGAGTATCCACTTAAAATCGGCATGTGAATTTGTTATATCCATACATATTTACACACATATATTATCCTTATTAGACTAGAAGTAAAAGAGAGCATAAGTGAATGATGGAATTTGATGATGTGATTAATTTTGACTTTAGGTGTATTGAGAAATTAAGATTTAACCATAGGCTTGAAATTTGGAGAAAATTGAAAAAAAAGTTGACATGTTAATTGGTATCAAAATTTAGAAACTTGATTATAGGTTTGGATGAGTTTGTGGGTCTAAGGTAGACATATAACATATGGGCGTTATTAGTTTTGAAAGCTTATTGTGATTACCTATTTGAATAGATTGCATTTTTTTGGAAGTCCAATGAAGGAGGAAGACTCAAGTTCTGGAGTAATTTTTTTGATTATTGGAGGCAAGTGAATTTCTAAACTCTTGTTAGTGTATGGAATGCGTGTATTTCCTTGTGGTATATGTTTGGGAGTAATGAGAGTTGGTGATGAGTTGACTTGTCCACATTGATTAATTCTAATGATGAAAAAGGGGAGTAACAAAAGGCAATGTGATTAATTGCTTATGTGTGATGTGTTGAGAAAAGTTTGAAGGCTTGTTAAATCATTCTATCATGTTTGTGTTGCTGTGGAATGTTATGAAAATGGTCATCCCCCATTGTTTGTGTGAACATGTCATTGGCATTATTCTGAGACATGGTTGTGACAAGAGTTATGTGCATTGAGAAATAATGATAACTTAAAGATGATATACTATTTTAAGGGACGTATCGCGCGCCGCGATGTATACTATATTTCGAGGGACGTATCGCGCGTTGCGATGGTTACTATTATCGATGGTTGTGTCGTGCGCCGCGACAGATGAATGGACAGATATGTCTCCCATGGTCCTGGACTGAGAGACAGCGGGTGTGTATCACTAGGTCAGACATGCATCATTATACTTGACATTTAACTCAATTACATTGCACATACTTATTATTAGTGAACTTGATATTGTGTTTTGCTGATCTAGTGATTGCCTTTTTGTGGAACTTGTGATTGTTTAATATTGAGCTTGTTATTGAGGATATATAATTTGTTGAAGTGTTGTTGTTGAGGATATGTAATTTGTTGAAGTGTGTTATTCAGGATATTTAAATTGTTGAAGTGTTGCTATTGAGGATATCTAATTTGTTCAAGTTTTGTTGTTGAGGATATGTAATTTGTTAAAGTGTTGTTGTGGAGGATATGTAATTTGTCTAAGTGTTGTTGTTGAGTTACGTGCTATGTAAACTGTGAGCTGTTAGGTTGGGCTGATGTTTATGTAGGTTGTAGTTGTGGAGGTTCGGTTGGGGTGGTAGGAGTACCCGTATTTTATTCCCTTTAGCTTGTGTTTAGGGATTTACTTGCTGAGTACCATGTGGTTTTGGTACTCACCCCTTGCTTCTACAATTTTTTGTAGGTTACTAGCCCGGACTTTTATGATATATTCTCTTCTTTTCCGAGGCTTCTTGGAGATTTGTGAGGTAGTTGTTGGTCATCTCAGCATCCTTCCTTAGTTTTGTTTATGATTTTGTTCTACTCTAGAAACAATATCATATGAGACTTATATTTTCTTTTGATTAAATTGTAATACTATAGAGGCTTGTACACGTGACAACTAGGTTTTGTGGTATAACGTAAGTTGATAGTAAATTTTCCGCATTTTATTGTAATAGTTGAGTTTTAGGTTGACTTGTCTTGATGGGATAAGACGAGTGTCATCACGTCCATTTTTGGGTCGTGACACTCTGCCTTACCTAACTCTTGCACTATCAAACATATAACTTAGTTAACAATATGAAAATAATGGAACCTTTTTATTGCCAACTGTCTCTCTTCCCCTCTAATTAATGACCTGTCATAATATTGATTTCAGATATTTTTAAATATATATTTATCGCTCCAAACTGTCTAGTCTTTATACGTTGTTATTCCATTTGTTTCAATTCTGTTGTTTTACTTTTCCTTTTAGTTAAATTTTAAAAAGAATATGTTTTTCATTTTAAACGGCTTTTTAATCCCATTTTTTCATATGACCTAATTTAAGACAAAAAAATTAAAAGATATTTTGATATATTTAATATATTTTTAGTTTAACCCTACAAGTTTCAAAAGTATGCTTTTACTTTTAAAACTCTAAACCTAATCAAACTAGGACAAATAAGTTGAAGCACCAAAGTATTACATGGGAATCTTGTCAGCACAAAATGCATAATAATTCTTGATCTATCTTCAATATTTTATCTAGGTAAGTAATTTACCATCAAAATTAAGTTTAAAACATGTGATTTTTTAATAATAGATTTCTTACGTAGCTCTAGTAAGCCATGCTAAAAGTTGAAAAATGAATCTAAGAAAGTTTTGTCTAATCCTATATTGCAGGTGAGCATAGTCTGGTCAAACTAAAATTCAAATCTAACTTCAATTTTTTTGGATATTTTGTTTGATTTTTTAAATTATGAATTGGACTATGGATTTCACTTTTACAATTTATAAATTTAAAATTGTATATCAGATCGGGCACTTTGGATTTTTGGATATCAAAAAATCCTAAATATTATATCTTAACTTCAATATTATCTATTGTAAAAAAAACAACTAATGGTTTTAATAAATGTGAAAATTTTATGAAATGACATTTATCAGTTTAATATTTCTAGTTATAGCAATAGAATTAAACTTTCAAGTTGTAACAATTAAAAATTTCGGCTTGTAACATTTTATTAAAAAAAGAGTTTTTAATAGTAATTGTAAAAATTCAGTGCTGAAAAAAAAATATATAAAAAGGATAAAAAAATTGAATTCGAAAAAAAAGAATATAAACACGAATAAAGGCGTGTTAAGTAATTTTGATTTCATTAATGATAATTGTTAATTATTCAGGAGATTCAAAATAATTAGGAACATTTATTGTCATTATTTCACTCAAATAAGTTAACATTAATTTAAAAAATCAGATTTTAATCATTTTGGTCAAACGTTATCCTATTTTCGTTTTTTTAAAAGAATTTGGCATCACTTGTTAGGAATTTCAATGAATTGTGAAAACATAATCAATATTTGCATTGATAAATCTTATCAATTATTCATAATCGTAGAACTATATGATTTTTCACATAAATCTATTACTATGATAATTCAATCAAGAATACATATCCAAATCAGCCATAGTGATTTGCAAGAATCTTGACTTGAGTTGAGCGAAAATCCTTTTGTTCTTTTCGTTCTTCAGAAGTTATTTCTATGTCGTGCCTTATAGTTTATGAATAACTTTGATGGATAAGACTATTTCTTTATGTCAGAGAGAGGACATTTTAATTAAGAGTGTTTTTCCACATCATTCCCATCTTTCCATCATGGTGTGTAGTGGATATAATGAGTTGTTTGAATACTACCAAGTAACTCCCCACTTAATGGATAGTTGAAAGAGGTAATTGGTAGTGAAGATTTAATGGTAGTTGGAAGTTACTAAGTAACTTCCCCACTTCCCATTTCTCCACACATATTTAGGATTTAACTTATATTCATTACTAAACAAAAATATAGTCTGTGGGTCATAGAAATTTACATTCTCCCACTTGGCTCACGACCTTTAACTTAATGGTTTAATATGAATGTTAATAGTCATTTGCACAATGTATAATCCAACATCATTCGTCGTTATTAAGTAAATCAATTAATATGAGTCATGGCGGTTGTACACAACTTTATTTGGCATAGTTTATTCCATGCAGTACAATATTAGTCTATTGCCTAACACAACCTTTCAAATACATAATGTGTCCACAATAATGTTTAGAATATCTTTATCTAAAACAAAATATGTCATCGTCATTCTCAACATAACGTATACAATAGAAAACATGTTATAACAGAAACATATATATAGTTGAGCTCAAAATGTCAATTGCATAAACATAATAAAAACTTTACAGAAATCATTTATTGCTATCTATAAGATCCATTCTTTAAACATGTTTAGTAAATGTTTTGACGGTAATACTTTCGTCAAATGATCAACAATCATAAATTGTGTGCTAATATGTTTACTTTTCACCTAATGTTTCTTGACTACTTCCTTAATTGAAAAGTATTTCAATTCCATATGTTTTTCATCCTTAAAATACTTATCATTTTTAGAGAAGAAGACTATTGCTATCCCATTAAGTTTTTAGAGGCTTGAAAATATTGTCGACTAGTTAAAGTCTTGAAATAAAGTTCCGCAGCCAATTAGCCTCAACTATTGACTTAAAAGCATTCCACAAACTCAGCTTCCATAGTGGAGCAACTATAACAGACTGCTTCACACTCTTCCATGATATAGCTCCTCTATCTAACTGAAACAAATATCCAAATGTGGATTTCTTGTATCCACACAATCAATATAACCTTAATCTGAATATCCAATCACATCAAGATGATCAGTTCTTCTATAAGTGAGCATATAATCGTTACTTCCTTCCAAGTATCGCAACACTTTCATCACTGATTTCCAGTAATCCAGCCAGTAATCCTTTCCTGGATTACTTTGATAACAACCCAACATTCCAACAACAAAACTGATATCTGGTCTCGTACATATTTGGGAATACATTAGACTCCCAACTATTGCTGCATAAGAAATATCATTCATTTGCTTACATTCCAATTAATTCTTTGAACATTGATTGAGACTAAATTTATCTCCTTTCTGAATTGGAACGGTACTTGATGAGCATTTTTCCATTTTAAATCTCTCCAAAACTTTATTACTATAGGAGTTATGAGACAAACCTAATAATCATTGTGATCTATTTTGAAATATTTCTATGCCAATCACATATGATGCCTCTCCTGTATCTTTCATTTCTAAATTGTTAGATAGATATATCTTGGGAAGCTTGTTTAAGTTTGTATAATGATACGTCCCTCTTCCGATCAACAATGTTTCCTTAAATCCAAAAGTTACAATAGTTTAATTAAACTTAAATACCATTGTTGGGAAGCTTGTTTAAGTTTGTATAATGACTTCTTAAGTTTACACACCATGTGTTACTTTCCTTTACAAGAAAACCCCTTAGGTTGATTCATATAAACTTTTTCCTCTGAATTTCCATTTAGAAAGGTTGTTTTCACATCCATTTGATGTCTCTCTATGTAATGATGAGCTACTAAAACAAACATAATTATGAATGATTCTTTTATAAAAATAAGCGAAACTTTTTTCTCTATAGTCGATGCCATCTTTTTCAGTGAAACCTTTTGCAAAAAGTCTGGCCTTGTGATGTTCTATATTGCCAGTTGAGTCATGTTTGGTCTTAAAGATCCATTAACACCCAAATCTTTTTCAGCCTTCTGGTAATTCAACAGAGTCCCATACTTCATTTTTTCCCATAGATTCCAACTCATCTTTCATAGCATTTATCCATCTATTAGAATTATTACTTTCAATAACTTGTGAAAATGAAACTGGATCATTATCGATTGCCAAGTCAATTTCTGACTCGTGTAAATATACCAAATAGTCATTAGAAGTAGCAAATCTATTTTGCCTTTGATATTTTCTTAATGCTACTTCTTGTGGTACATCTACTGCAGGTTCATCAATTATCACTTCATTGAGATTAAAAGGAGCATCAATTTGTTTTTCTTGTTAATTGTAAGGTAGTACAAAAACTTTAGGAACAACATCATTAAAGAAGTATAAAGTAGAGTAACCGTCACCCTAACTTTTTTAATTTCTATCTTCACTCCCACTAACTTCATAATTCTCAATGAACCTAAAATTTCCAGTTTCAACTATTCTGGTACTGTGATTAGGATAGTGAAATCTATACCCTTTTGATTTTTATGGATAACTAATGAAGATATAACTTATTGTTCTTCCATCCAGTTTCTTTTCTTGTGGGTTATAAACTCTAACTTCTGCAGGGCAACCCCAAACATGCATGTGTCTAAACTAGGTTTCCTACCAGTCTATAGTTCAGAAGGAGTCTTTGGGACTTATTTAGAAAACTATTAAGTAAGTAATGTCAGTCCTTAAAGCATATATCAACAATGAAAGAGGAATATGTCACGCCACGAGCCTACACCCTGAGCGGGATTGGATCTCGAAGACCAATGTTGGTCCCAAGAAAATCCTTCGTCTGACTTACTTACTCAGTGGAAGACTTCAAACTGCGAGAATGTGTTTAAAAGAAAGCATTCAACTAGCCAAAATGGCTAGTCAAGTCTCATAGCAAAACATATGAAATACAAAACTAAAGACTCATAACTAGATGTATGATTATCTATGAAGATTCTAAACAACAGAGATGGATGTTGGGACACACCCCACAACGTCCTAATGAACTAAAATAGAAAGCAATAAAAGAGTCCTCCGAAATACTAGGAGGCTCATCAACTGACTCTGGACTACTCAACTGGATAACCTGTGCAATGGATGTCGATCCTTGTTACCTTCGTCTACATCATAATACGATGCAGGACATTTGACATCAGTACATTTAGTATATGAGTATGTGAGTTGGAATGCTAAATAACATAGGGTTGAAAGAGATTCTCAGAGAAACACTTACCTTAGCTCTTCCCAATTCATGAACGCTTACCAACTCAATTCATTATAAGATAGCTTAAAACAAGTGCAATATAATAGAAAAGTTGTTTAAAATATGATGTCAACTCTGCGTATATGCAAAGATACAACATGACTCTGAAATGTATATAAAAATACAATAACTACTATAGGAGTTTCGCTAACCGACAACCATCACATAAGCGCTGTAGTGATGATATAACTATCTACCTCACGCTACCAGTGCATCATATACCCGGCCAAATTATAAGACCTGAACTGCGTAATCACTACAAAAATAGGCTAATTTCAGATATTTATTTGTGGGGGTCTTATAACACTACACTGCAAAATCATTTTGTAGGGTTTATTTTGACCCCTGCAATATAATTTATTTTGTGGCAGTTTTATTGTGGAGGTTTGTGATAACCTCCGCAAATTGCTCCAATTTTTGAGGTTTTGTAAACACCGCAATTTATCTATAATTTGTAGCGGTTTTATTGTGGAGGTTTGTGATAACCTTTGTAAATTACCTTAAGTTGTCAATGCCACAACTAATTACAATTTGATACACTAGTACAAAATAGGAATAAATCAAAAAAACTTGAAATATAGAAAACACTTTAGAAAATAAGGTAATCATGGAAAGTAGAAATACAACTGATTATATGCATTGCATGTTCAATTAGAATGACAAGAGCAAATTAAGTTATAAATTGAATTGCATTATCAAAGTACAAATAATTTAGATATTTAGGTTCATTCTTTCGAGAGAATGAAATGATAGATGAAAATTTTACTCCTATAATATGCAATTGAATGGTTAAAATAAAAAAAAAATTGTTGAGGTCTTATGTGATATATACACACACACACAGACATATACACACTAAAGTAAAAGACAAATTTATATGATGACAATTATATGATAATAAACACTAGGTCGTTAAAGTTTAATATATTTCTATGAGATGAATATTTCAAAGAAGTGAATATTGGATGTGCGGTCATACAAGATTAGGTAAGGTTAAAAAATAACAATGTTCACCATGAGGTACTAGTAACACGTTTTGACTTTAAAATGAGAAATCATTTTGAACTGATTTAGGTATCATTTATTTTTGATAAGATTAAGATGTCAAAATCTGAATATAATTAAGTTGTGCATTTAAATTTAATATTCTACTCTAAATAGATGTTTTAAATATTAGGATGTTCTATTAAGACCCAATTATTATATAGTTACGTATGAATGTATAAAGTTCTCGTTAACTAAAAATTAATGAATATAAATTTATTGAAATTTGAAATTCATCTAATACTATATCAACAAACTATTATTATGTTATAAGAATATATATCATTGTTGTGATGAAATAAAATATGAAATAAAAATAATAAACTCAAATAATTATATTAAAATTACTATATTACCTTGTTTAAATTTGTTTGATGTGAAAACACTTATTAAAATTTTGAGCTTTAAGTTATCAAACATAGTTACTGATTGTGTCAATTTTCCATGAATTACGATTTATGTTGTTTTGTAACTTGAATATTTAAATATAGTCTATGTTATAATGATTCATGTTTCTTAATGACGAGAGGGAGTTGGTTGGATGGTAAAAACCCCTCACTTCCAACCCAAAGGTTGCGAGTTTGAGTCACTAAGGGAGCAAAAGGGGTGGGAGCTCCTAGGAAGGGTAAAAATAATAAAAAATGTTAAAAACCTTTTCAAAAGAATTAAAAAAGATATTGAGACTATATTGTGTGGGTTATAAACCCTTGTAGACTTTAGTTATTAATGTTTTAAATCATATTTAAGGGGTTACGAATTACCACAAATTGATTTAGAAAACCACCACAAATTGCAAGTTCATTTTTTGGCGAGACGTAATGGAGGTTGTATCAAATCGTCACAATATACTCGTGTCACAGGTAATTGTTGCAATTTCTAAAACTGACTCAATTAATACTGTGTGCGTCAAAAAACACCCACATATCGATAAAAAAACCCTCCACAAAATGACCATTTTTGTAGTGAATGGATCCACTAGTGTTCTGTGAAAATGGTTCATCTAAAAAGTATAACCTTTTTCTACCATGTTGGCTACATGGTTTTATGGAGACGTGAACTATTTGAACTCATGATCGTATAACATCTCACAGCTAAAATAAACTAGAAGGAAGTTTAGAAATTGGAAATAGTTATTTTTTGGAAATAAATTAGAAATCTGGAAATTTAGTAAGTTAAAGTGAGTTTTTGGTTAATTTCAAATTGTCATAACATCTAGCTCAGGATGAGTTAGGTGTCTTTATAGATATGGTTGAAAAACCCTTGGAACAATCTATCTAACGTCGCCGAGTTTGCGCAATTCTGAGCTATGACAAGTGAATTATGCCCTTTGGAAGTTGGACTGTTGGTATAAGAAAAGCCCCGTCCGGAATTTTAAGGGTAGTTTGATCTTTTTCTTAACAGCTTAATCAATCCGTTTTTGGTAACATTTTTAGGGGCTAAACTTATAGGATTAATTTTAAGCTTTTGACAATTAGATCTAGGGTTTCTGGAAAAGGAACGCAAGAGAAAAGAGAAGAGGAAAACCTAATTTCGCCAAGAACGATCAGTTTTGATTGTGAATTTTACAAGATTTTTACACTACCAGGTATGTGAGTCTCTCATTTCATTGGGTTTATTCAACCACACGCCAAAATGTTTGAAAGTTGATGTGCTTAACATGAATTCTTGAAATTTGATGTTGTTCTTGAACGGGGTTGAATTGTGGAGGTTTTGGGGTATTTAAGTTGAGTTCTAGAGTTGCTCTAAGTTAGGTTCGGGAGTGATAATGTTGGGCATCAGAATCTAAAATGAATTTGAGGAAAATATTTGAGTTTAGGCAAATTGGGGCTGGAAAAGAACAAGGAAAAAACAGGGCAGTTTTTTGTCAAACAAGTCTGCGTCGCGGACTTGTTCCCCGAATGAACAAAAATCAGCTCCGCATCGCGGAAAGGATGCCGACTCCACTGTCTCAAAGTAAAATTTCACGAATAATTTTTTAGGAACATCACTGCGTCGTGGACTTGTTCCAAGATGGAAATTTCATAACTAATCTCAAGTTTAGCCATTTGGAATCATTCCTAAGCATCATGGGTTCTTTCCAAATACAAATCATTATCCTTGAACCCATATTTCAATTCAAGGATAGATTAAGAGTCAATTCAAGTAAGAGTTAATATAAAAGTCTAGTCAAGTAAGAGAAGTTCATTTCAAGTTTTCATAAGTCTTTTCACAAACGTTTTCACTTTGTTTTAAGACTTAACAGTTGAGTTCAGTAAAGAGAAAAGCTGGATTTATTTTTTCAAAG
Organism: Solanum pennellii; assembly: GCF_001406875.1. Taxonomy (NCBI): domain Eukaryota; kingdom Viridiplantae; phylum Streptophyta; class Magnoliopsida; order Solanales; family Solanaceae; genus Solanum; species Solanum pennellii. The sequence continues at coordinate 48,411,373 of NC_028646.1, read as the reverse complement.
AAGTATATGGGGACTATGTATTCCCAAAAGGAAATGTTTCACATTTAAACAAGAATGGAAACTGAGATTTCGAAAGAGCCTTAGTTTTATGAAAAGAGGTATAACTCTCTAAAATGAAGAAAGCAGGGAATTTGAGATTTCTAAGATAGCCTTTGAGTTAATTTTTGAGCACTAATCTCAATTCATAAAAGAAGTATGTTTTAAAAACATAAAATCTAGTATATTTTGGGAGTATTATTGAACATATAATTGGGGATGAGCACGAGTTAAAATAACTCACATCTCCATAAAACCATGTAGCTTCTATAGGTAGAAAAGCCTCATAGTTTTTTGATTAACCCTTTTAACAGTAGACTAGTGAATCTATTAGGAAGTTCAGGTCTTATACCTTTGGCTGGGTATAAGATGCACTGACAGCGTGAGATAGATCGATGTATTATCATTATACCTCTTATGTGATGGTTATCGGTTAGAGAAACTCCTACATAAGCTATATGCATTTTTATCGATACAATGTATTTATATTTTTACATATATCTCAGAGTTAATTGTATCTTTGCATACATACAGAGTTTACAACATCTTTAGACAACCTTTCCTTATAATTCACTTGCTTTTAAATTGCTTTATATTGAAATGAGTAAGTTATATTGAGTTAAGTTGAGCCAGGTACGTTCTTCAGTTTCTTTCAAATTCTTTCTTGCCTTTGTTGCTTTAGCATTCAAACTCCCATACTCATACATTCAATGTACTGATTCCAGTTATCCTGAATCGTATTATGATTTAGACGTAGGTAACGAGGATTGACATCCATCGCATCGTTAATCTTGTGTGTAGCTCAGAGTCAGTTGGTGAGCCTCCTTTTCTTCTAGAAGAATCGTTTTATTGCTTTCAGTCATATTTCAGTTCATTAGGATGTTGTGGGGTTTGTCCAACATCCATTTAAGTTATTTGAGGTTTCATAGAATGACAGTCAGATGTTAGTCCTTTAATCTTTCCACCATAATTTTATTGTTAAGACTTGGGTTGCCCTTTTCGACCAAGTTAAATGTTTAAACTTAAAACATTCTTACTTATTTTATTTTTGAGTTAAGTAAAGTGCTATTAATCTTTGTGAATTTGTATATTGTCTTCCGCTAAGTTTGGTAAGCTGGAGCAGGGGTTCGCTTAGGGACAACAATGGTCTCTGAGTACCAGCCACGTTTGGATTGTAGGCTTAGGGGGTGACAAACTTGGTATCAGAACACATAGTTCAAGAGTCTTAGTGGGTATATGAAGTTGTGTTTGTAGATTTCTAGTTATCGATGCGAAAGACGCCAAATCTATAATTAGGAGGCCCCAATATTTAGGAAATTCCTCACTTCTTTCATATTCCTTACATGCATTAGAGTGTGATCTCTTAAAAGTTTCTTTCTACTTCGTGCTTGCACATATTTTCAGATAACCATACCTCTTTAAAGAGCAACAGGAGGTCGTCCAACTAGAAGGAATGTTGAGGAACAAAGGGTACCTAGTGCACCTTAAGTGCAACCTCATGGAGAAGTTACTAATACTGAATTTTGAGATGTTCTTAGGATGTTGTAAGGCTGTGATTAACCAGGATGGTTGACAAAAAAAGGAGCTTGACAAGAAGAGGCTAACACTTCAAGGATTCGTGAATTCTTAAGGATGAGTCCCCATGTTTTACTGCTTCGAGAACTATAGAGAATATAGAGAAATTCATTGAGGAACTTAAAAAGGTTTTCGATGTGATGCATGTTTCTGATACTACAAGAATTGAGCTAGCAGCATATGAGATGAAGGGTGTTTCTAGAATGTGGTTTGATCAGTGGAAAGAGGGTAGAGATGAATATGCCCCACTGGCGAGTTGGGCTTGTTTCGAGGAGGCCTTCTTGGGGAGCTTCTTTCCCCAATAACTGAAACAGGCCAAGGTATGAGTTCCTCACACTTAAGTAAGATTCTTTAAGTGTTCACGAGTATGGTTTGAAGTTCACCGAAATATCCCGTTTTGCTCCGGAGATGGTTAAGGACATATTGAGTAGAATAAGTTTGTTTTTTGCTCGTTTGGGTCATTGCTCAAGCAAAGAAGTTCTAGAAACAATGACTATTGTGGACATGTACATTTGATGATGTATGTGCAGCAGGTAGAGGAACAAAAGCTGAGATATAGAGAACAGTTCAACAACAAGAGGTCTATGATAGGGAATAAGTCATAGTAGCAAAAGTGTAACGCTAACCAATCATCCTTCCAACAAAAACCTAAGGGTCCTCCATCACCATCTACTAGTGCACTTGCACCTAAGAACAAGGGTGAGTACTATGGCAAGAATTCTAGAGTTAAACCTGCCTATTCACATGGTAGTATGGCGTAAGGAGGTAGCAAGCCTCCTGCTTGCGCCAAGTGTGGTCCACTTAGGTATGTTTCATGAAGGATCCAATGGTTGTCTCAAGTGTGGTTACACTGGGCATTTCATGTGAGAACTTCCAAATAATAAACATGAAAATAGTAATGGGAGAAATAGAGTCCAGTCTTCATTAGTTGCTCCACTAGACAGGGTTGCACTTAGAGGAGTTACTTATGGTACTGGTAGAGGAACAAACCTCTTTTATGACCTCAATAATCACCAAGAGCAAATGGATTCACCAGATGTTGTCACATGTATAATTCAAGTTTTTGACTTTATTATTTATGTTTTTCTAGACCGAGGAGAGAATTTATCTTTTGTAAGTCCATACGTATCTTTGAACTTTGATATTATTCCAAAGCAACTTATTGAGCCATTCAATATTTATACACATATTGGTGAGTCCATTATAATTGAGAGAGTTTACAGTTATTGTACCATTTCAATCAATCACAACAGTATCATAGATGATTTAATTGAGCTAGACATGGTAGACTTTGATGTAATTCTTGGTATGGACGGACTCTAGGCATGCTATGCCTTAGTTGATTGTAAAACTTGAGTTGTCAAGTATCAGTCTCAAAATGAGTCAGTCCTATAGTGGGAAAGCAGTTTAGCAGTGCCTAAGGGTCGTTTTATTACGTACTTTAAGGTCAAAAAATTAATTTCTAAGGGGTGTGTCTATCACTTAGTCCGACTTAATGATTCAAGTGTTGAGGTTCCTCTTATTCTGTCTATTCTTTTAGTAAAAGAGTTTCCAGAAGTCTTTCCAGATGATCCTCCCAGAGCCCTCCTAAGAGAGAGATAGACTTCGGTATAGATGTTCTTCCAAATACCTATCCTATATCTATTCCTCCATATTGAATGGAACCATCGGAGTTGAAAGAGTTAAAATAGCTGTTGAAAGACCTTTTACAAAACTGCTTTATTCGACCAAGTGTCTCACCTTGTAGTGCTCCTGTCTTATTTGTGAAAAAGAAGAATGGTTCCCTTAGGATGTGTATAATTGCCTTCAGTTGAATAAGGTTACCATCAAGAATGATTATCCTCTTCCTAGAATTGATCATCTTTTCATCAGCTTTAGGGTGCTTCTTGTTTTTCAAAGATTGACCTCAGATCAGGCTACCATCAGTTGAGAGTAAGGAATATAATATTCCAAAGACAACTTTCACAACCAGATATACACATTATGAGTTTTTGGTCATATCCTTTGGGTTGACCAATGCGCCTACAATATCAATGGATCTTACGAACAAAATCTTCAAAACTTGTTTATATATATTTGTTAGAGTCTTCATTGATAACATGCTAATATATTCAAGGAATGAAGAAGATCATGCTAGTCAACCCAGAATACTCCTTAGACTTTGAAAAATAGAGAATTATATATCAAGTTCTCTAAGTGTGTCTTTTGGATTGAGTCAGTGGCTTTCTTTGGGCACATACTTTCCGATGATGGTATTAGAGTTGATACTCAGAAAATTGAGGCAGTGAAAAATTGGACTAGACCCATATTTCCAATGGTTATTTGGAGTTTCTTGGGTTTGGATGGCTATTATAGAGGGTTTGTAGAGGATCTCTCATCCATTTCGTCCTCTTTGACAAAGTTGACTCAAAAGAAAGTGAAGTTTCAGTTGTCTGAAGCTTGTGAGAAAATCTTTGAGGAATTGAAGAAAAGGTTGACTACTTTCCAGTTTTGACTTTAGCGAAAGCTTATGCCTCCAGGCAATCTGAAAGTTCATGAGAATAAGTACCCAACCCATGATTTAGAGTTGGTTGCTGTGGTTTTTGTCTAGAAGATATGGCACCATTATTTGTATGGTGTTCATGTTGGTATATTCACTAATCATAAGATCCTGCATATGTGTTCACCAAGAGGGAGCTTAATCTCATATGGAGGTGGTGGTTAGAATTGTTCAAGGATTACGACATGGATATTCTTGACCACCCTGGTAAGGTTAATGTAGTACCACCCATCTTAAAGAAGGGAAGAAAGAACTAGATAAAGATGTAAGCATACTTGCACGCCCATGATTCATACTTATGGATTCCACAGAAGGAGGAATAATGGTGATGAATAGAGCTGAGTCATCATTAGTATCAAAAGTTAAAGAAAAACAAGAACAAGATCCTATTGTGCTTGTATTGAAAGCATATATTCATAATAAAAGAGTATTAACTTTTGAACAAGGGGGAGATTGTGTATTGAGGTATCAAGGTAGGTTGTGTGTACCAATGTTGGATGGACTTCAAGAGAGGATCATGGATGAAGCTCATAGATTTGGGTATTCCATTTATTCGGGTTCCACAAAGATATACCGGGATTAGAAAAAAGTATTTGTGTAATGGTATGAAGAAGGGCACAGCTGAATTTGTTGTCAAGTGCCCGAATTTCCAACAAGTTAAAGAAGAGCACCAAAGGACTGGAGGTTTGGCTCTGAATTTAGAACTCCGGAGTGGAAGTGCGAGATGATCAATATGGATTTTCATGACAATCTTATCAAGATCTCATAAGTAACATTATTCTATTTGGGTGAGTTATCGATAGAATGACAAAATCAAATCACTTTTTGCCGGTAAAGACTACCCATTATGAAGCGGAGTATGCTAATTTGTACATTCAATAGGTGGTAAGACTTCATGGTGTTCCTATTTCCATTATTTCTGATAGAGGTGTACATTTTACTGCACAATTCTTGAAATCTTTTCAGAAAGGTTTGGGTTCAAAGGTGAACTTGAATATTGCCTTTCATCATCAAATAGATGGGCAAGCATAGTGTACCATTCAGACATTAAAAGATATATTGAGGGTTTGCGTGATTGACTTGAAAGGAAACTGGGATGACCACCTACCTCTTATTGAGTCTGCTTACAACAACAATTATAACTCTAGCAAATAGCTCTATATGGAGCTCTTTATGGAAGATGATGCAGATCTCCTATTTGATGGTTTGAAGTTTGTAAAGCGGGTTTGATAGAAAAAGATTTAGTTCACCAAAATATGGAAAAGGGGAAGGTGATTCAAGAGAGGTTGAAAAAGGTGCAGAGTCGTCAAAAATCCTACACTGATGTAAGGAGAAAGGCCATTAGAGTTTGAAGTAGATGATTGGGTATATATGAATGTTTCACCCATGAAGGGTGTTATGAGGCTTGGTAAGAAGAGGAAGCTTACTCCCCGATATTGGACCTTATTGCATAGCCAAGATGATTAACAATGTATCTTATTAATTAGAGCTACCCCAAGACTTAGCAGCATTTCATCCGGTGTTTCACATCTGTATATTGAAGAAGTTCAAGGGCGATCTTTCATTGATCATTCCAACTGAAAATATTGGGATCAAGGATAGTCTATCTTATGAGAAGATTTCTGTTTAGATTCTTGATCGCCAAGTTCGCAAATTGAGAACAAAAAAAGTAGCTTCAGTCAAGGTCCTTTGCAGGAAAAAATTGTTGAGGAAGCTACTTAGGAAGACTAATAGTATATGAAGAAGATATATCCACATTTCTTTGAATCTCGAAAAAATGCAGACCAAGGTACTAATTTTCTTCTTAGTACTCTTTAAATATGAATGATCATGTTGTTTGTTGCATAAGCTTGTTGGGTGTTTTAACTAGATGTTACCACCTTAACCTAGTAAGAGTAATGTCATTCGAGGACGAATGTTCCCAAGGGGGAGATACTGTAACATCTCGCAGCTAAAAAGAAACTAGAAGGAAGTGTAGAAGTTTGAAATAGTTATTTTTGGAAAGAAATTGAAAATCTGGAAATTTGGTAAGTAAGTTAAAATGAGTTTTTGGTCAATTTCAAATGACGCTAACTTCTGGATCAGAATGTGTTATTTGTACTCCCATATATGGTTGGAAATCACTTGGAACAATCTCTTCAATGCCACTGACTTTGTGCAAATCTGAGCTCTGACAAGTGAGTTATGTCCTTTGCAAGTTTGGTTGTTGGTATATGGAAAGTCCCATCCGAACATTTTAAGGTTAGTCTGGTCTTTTTCTTATCAAACTTAATAAATATGTTTTTTGCAATACTTTTAGGATCAGTTTACACTTTTGAAAATAAAGCTATGGTTTTTGGAAGAAGAACACAAGAGAAAAAAGAGAAGAGGAAAAGCTAGTTTCGCTAAGAACGATAGGTTTTGATTGTGGATTTCTTCAAGATTTTGACCTTAAATGTATGTGAGTCTCTCATAGTGCTGGGTTCATCCACCCAAAGGAAAAACATGTTTAGTTCAACGTAATTCATCCTTAAAGAGTTTGGAAGTTGATGTTGTTAACATGAATTCTTGAAAAAGGATGTTGTTCTTGAATTGGTTCGAATTATGGAATTCATTAATCTAAAAATTAATTTGAAGAAAATATTCGAGTTTAGGAGAATTGGGGCTGGAAAACGATGAAGGAAAAAGTCAGACAGGTTTCATCAAAAAAGTTAGCGTCGCAAATTTGTTCCCCAAGTGAACAAAAATCTGCTCTGCAACGTGTAGAGGACGCGGACTCCATTGTCTAAAAATTAAATTTCACGAATAACTATTTAGGAACATCTTCACGTTGCAAACTTGTTCACATTTGGTAATTTTGCATCTTTTCTCAAGTTTAGCCATTGAGAATCATTCCTAAACATCATGGGGTAATTCCAAACACAAGTGATAATCCTTTAACCCATATCTAGTTCAAGGATCGACTAAGAGACAATTCATGTAAGAGTTAAGGTCAAAGTCAGGAGTCAAGTAAGAGAAGTTCATTACAAGTTTTTATAAGTCTTCTTACAAAGATTTTAACTTTGTTTTAAGACTTAAGAGTTGACTTAAATAAAGAGCAAAGTTGAAATTCATTCTTCAAAGAAGTATATGGGAACTATGTATTCCCAAAGATTTTTAAAAGAAATGTTTTCACATTTAAACAAGAACAAAAACTAAAATTTCCAAAGATCCTTCGAGCTAGTTTAAGAAAAGAGTTATAGCTTTTCAAAATTAAGTAGGGAAAATGAGATTTTCAAAATAGCTTTTGAGTACTAATCTCAAATCATAGAAGAAGTGTGCTTTAAAAACATAAGAGCCAATATATTTAGTATTGAGCACCAAATTGGGGACGAGAATGAGTTAAGATAAATAATATCTCCATGAAACCATGTCGACACAATGGGTAAAAAAAGCTCATAATTTTTAGATTAACCCTTTTGACAATATACTAATAGATCCATTACGAAGTTCAGGTGTTGTACCTTTGGCCGGAATAGGATGAGCTGGCGGCGTGAGGTAGATCGCTGTATCGTCACTACACTTCTTATGTGATGGTTGTCGATTAGAGAGACTCCCACAAAAGTTATATATATTTTTATACACATTTATTTGTATTATTACATACATCTCATAGTTAATTGTATCTTTCCATACATGCAAAGTTTACAAAATGTTTTAAACAATTTCTTTACAATGCACCTACTTTTAAATTGCTTTTTGTTGAAATGAGTCAGTTATGTTGAGTTGATCCAGGTGAGTTAATTAGTTTCTTTTAGATTATAAACAATTTCTTTATAATGCACCTACATTCAATGTATGATGCCAATTGGCCTGCATCGTATTATGATATAGACACAGATAATAAGGATCGACATCCAGCGCATCGTTGATCTAGTGAGTAGCTCAGAGTCTATTAGTGAGCCTCTTTGCCTTCATGAGGATTCCTTTTATTACTTAAAGTCATATTTCAGTTTATTAGGATGTTGTGGGGTTTTTCACAATATCCATTTAGTTATTGCATGCTTTATAAGTATACAACAAGATGTTATTCCTTTAAGTCTTTCTGCTGTTATTCTATTGTTAAGACTTGGGTTTCCATTTTTGGCGAAGTTGAATGTTTAAACTTAAAAAATTCTAAGTTATTTTATTTTTCAGTTCAATATAGTGTTATTAATCTTTATTTATTTTCATATTGTTTTCCTCATAGTTATGTAAGCCAGGACACGGGTTCCGATGGGACAATCAATGGTATCTGAGTCCTAGCCACGTCCGAGGTGTAGGCTCGGGCCGTGACAGCTCGTCCCTAATTCGCTTCTTAATACTTCTCCCAAAATATAATGACTCTTATGTATTTAAAACATGTTTCTTCTGTGGATTGAGAAAAATGCTAAAAAATTTAGCTCAATGTCTATCTTGAAAATCACAGTTTCCCAACTTTCTTAATTTAAAAATATATTACACTTTTCTGAAAATTAGCCCGAAGGCCTTTTGAAAATCTCATTTCTATTCTTATTTAAATGTTAAATATTTTATTCTTATTTGGGTATATTTAGTCCCCATATATTTCTTTGAAAAAAATACTTCAACTTTACTCTGATTTGAAGTCAAAACATAAGTCTTAAAACAGAGATAAAACTTGTGTAAAAGGGTTATGAAAACATGAAATGAACTTCTCTTACTTAACTCTTGACTTCTTTTAAATTTGATCTTATTTCCTCTTGACTTGACTCTTAGTTGATCCTTCAATTAGAAGTTCTGGTTTCAAGGTTGTAATTTATGTTTTCTTGATGATTTCTATATGTTTAGAAGTCATTTGGAGTAATTAGAATCATTATGAAGTGTTAATACACTTAACAAAGGTTTAATCTAATTGAATGTTAAATACTATGTGAAAAAGCCGCTTCGAGTGCATCCAGAGCACGCCGCACCAACCTCACTTGACTGAGGCACATTTCTGGCGTGTCTCCCCAGCATGCGTGGCGCTGTAGGGGTGCATTATGCCTGCCCTCTTCCAGGCTAAACTTGATTTATTCCTCTTGTTTTCTGACCTTAAATCATTTTAATTCGATTCTTTTTCTAAAGCACATTTATATTCATGTATCCACATCATATATACAAGGATGTAACCCATTGAACTCAAAAAACAAAGCTACTACATCAAGAAATTCCTAAATCTAAACTCATGTTCAAGAACGAAAACAATTAAAGAATAACCAACAAGAACATTCAATTTCCAATCATTTTAGAACTATTTCACGATGAATCAAACATGCTTGGGACGTGAATTAAGGAACCCAATGTTGTGGAAGACTCACATACCTTTTTAGGGATCACCACTAAAGAAATCCACACTTAAAGCTCAAAAGTTTCTTGACAATTATGTGATTTCTTTTTTTTTATCCAAGCCCTAGCGTGAATTCTAATTTTCCTAAAATGAACAAAGTCTTAGTTTACCCAATTAATCCCTAAAAACGAATTAATATAATTAAGTAAGAAAATATCTTATGTGCCCTCCCCAAATCCGAATTAGACTTTCATCAATCAAATTACCCGACTTTTGAAAGGCATAACTCACTCATATGAACTGGGAATCGCGCATACTTGGCAGCGTTGGAAAAATCATTCCAAGGGCTTTATAACCATATCTGTAACGACACCTAAGTCATCTTGATCTAGGATTTATGGTTGCTTGAATATAACCAAAAGCTCACTTTTAACTTACTTAAACTTTCAAGATTTCTTTATACTTACAATAATAAGTAGTTTCCAGATTTTTAACTCCTTTCTAGTTAATTCTAGTTGCGAGATGTTACAATATCTCCCTATTGGAAATATTCATCCTCGAATGAGGTTATTTTCACTAGGCTAAGGGTAGTGACATCAAGTTCAAACACCCAACAAGCAAAGTCAACAAACAACATGCTTACTCATAATTTAGATAGTATTATGAAGAAATTTAGTACTCTAAAGTAATTTGATTGATGCAACTTTCTTTATTCTCAACTTATAAACTTGGTGATCTATAATTTACAAAAGAATGTCCTCATAAGACAAGTTATCTTTTATCCCAATATTTTCAGTTGGTATGATCAAAAAAGGATCGCCATGCACTTCTTCAACATGGAGACATAATGTTCTCAATGAACAAGTGCGAAATCTTGTGGTATCTCCAAGCCAGAACCTACATTACCAATTCTATTAGATATTCTATAAGTTTCAATATATCGGGCCTCAACATCCCCTTCTTACCAAACCTTATAACACCCTTCATGGGTGAAACTTTCAAGTAAACCCAATCATCTACTTTGAACTCTAATGCTTTTCTTCTAACATTTGTCTAGGACTTTTAATGACTATGTGTCATCCTCAACCTCTCTTGAATGACTTTCACATTCTCCATATCTTGGTGAACTAAATTTGGTCCTATCAACCCTGTTTCATAAACTTAAAATAGTCTAATAGGGCATCTGCATCTTCTCCAATAAAGAGCTTTATATGGAGCCATTTAAATGCTAGAGTGGTAACTATTGTTGTAGAAAAACTCAATTATAGGTAGGTGATCGTCCCAATTACCTTTGAAATCAACCACACATGCCCTTAATATATCGTCTAAAGTCTATATAGTACGCTTCGCTTGCCCATTTGTCTTAGGATGAAAGAATGTACTTAAGTTCACCTTAAAAAATCCAAGCCTTTTTGAAAAGATTTCCAGCACTGTGTAGTAAATTGTGCACCTCTATCTAAATTAATGGAGATCGGAACCCCATGAAGTCTTACCACATTTTGAGTATACTACTTAGCATAATCTTCGGCTGAATGGGTAGTCTTTAGCGGCAAAAGTGGGCTGATTTTGTCATTTTGTAGGCAATCATCCAAATTGAATGATGCGACGTGCGTGACCTTGGTAAGCCTGTGAAGAAATTTATATTTATCATCTGCCACTTCCATTATAAAATTTCTATATTCTAAGCCAAACCACGGGGCCTTTGGTGCTCTACTTTAACTTGTTGGCAATTTGAGAACTTAGCAACAAACACTGCAATGCCCTTCTTCATACCAATCCAATAATATACTTCCATCAAGTCAAGATACATTTTTATGGAACCCGAATGAATGGAATATCTGGAGCTATGAGCTTCCTCCATGATTCTCTCTTAGAGTCCATCCACCATTGGTACACACAGTCTACTTTAATATCTCAATGCACCATCTCCCCCTTGTTCAAAATATAACACATTTCTCTTATGATCATTTGCTTTCAAATCAAGAGAAATGGGTCTTGGTCTTTCTTGCCTTTTACTTCTAACACTAATGAAGACTCAGCCCCATTAATCACCACCATTTCTCCTTCTTTTGAATCCCTAAGTAAGACTTCTAAGCGTGCTAGTCTATGCAGATTATTGGCTAGTTTTCTCTTCTCTTCTTCAAGATGGGTAGTTCTACCCATAAACAATCTGCTTAAGGCATTGACAACAACATTAGCCTTATATGGGTGGTAAGGAATGATCATATCATAATCCTTGAGAAATTTTAACCACCTCCTTTCTCTGAGATTAAGCTCCTCTTAGTGAACACATATTGTAGGCTTTTGTAGTCACTGAATACATCAACATGAACACCATACAAATAGTGACGCCATTCAAGGCGAATACTACCGCAACAAACTCTAAGTCATAGGATGGATAATTTTCTCATGAACTTTCAATTGTCCGGAGGCATAAGCCATAACTTTGTCATTCTGTATTAACACACAACCCAAACCCACTGTAGATGCATCAATTTACACCATAAGACCTTGAGTACCTTTCGGTAAAGTTAAAACTGATACGGTAGTCAACCTCTTTTTCAATTTTAGAAAGCTTTTCTCATAAGCTTCAAACCGTTAAACTTAACTGTGTTTTGATTCAACTTTGTCAAACAAGACGAAATTGATGAAAACCACTCTATAGACCTTCTAAAAAGTGAGATAAACCCAAGAAACTCCTAATATCAGTTGGATATGTAGGTCTACGCCAATTTATACTGCCTCACATTTATGAGTATTAACTCTAATCCATCACCAATTACTATTTTGCCCAAGAATTCCATAGACTCCAGCCAAAACTCACATTTAGAGAACTTGGCATACAACTCTCTATCTTTTAAAGTTTGAAGGATTATTCTCAGGTGACTAGAATGATCTTCTTCATTCCTTGAATAGATTAGTATGTAATAAATGAAGATGATAACATACATATCTAAATTAGGTTTGAAGACCCTGTTCATAAGGTCTTGAATGCTTCGGGTGCGTTAGTCAACCCAAATTACATGATCTAGAACTCATAATGACCATATTGGGTTTCGAATATTGACCTTGGAATATAACATTCCCTTACTATCAACTGATGGTAGCCTGATCGAAGGTCAATTTTTGAGAAACATGAAGCACACTGAAGTTGATCAAATAAATCATCGATCATTGGAAGAGAATACTTGTTCTTGTTGGTAACCTTGTTCAAATGATGGTAATCCATGCACATCCTAAGGGAACAATCTTTCTTCCTCACAAACAAGACCAGAGCGCCCCTAGGTGAGAAACATGGTCGAGTGAATCCCTTATCTAACAAATCTTTTAACTACTCTTTAAATTCTTTCAAACCTGCTAGTACCATTCTATATGGAGGAATAGACATAGGATGAACATCTAGAAGAAGATCTATACCAAATCTTATCTCTCTTAGGAGAGACCTTGGGAAGATAATCTAGAATGGCTTCAGGAAACTCTTTTACACTAGAACTAACTCACTAACAGGTACCTCAACACTAGAGTCATTAACTCGGACTAAGTGATAGATACATCTTGTAAAAACAAGGTAGGAAATGAAAATACCCTTCGGTACTGTTGAACTGATTCTTCAATTTAAGATGTCTCATTTGGAAACTGAAACTTGACTACTCAAGTTATACAATCAAATGAGACATAAAAGTCATGAAGCTAGCCCATACCTAGAATGACATCAAAGTCTACCATGTCTGACTCAATTAAATCATTCATGGTATTCTTGTGATTGACGGAAAGGAACAATCACGATAGACTCTCTTTGCTAAAATGGACTCACCAACAGTTGTAGAAATAGTGAATAGTTCAGTAAGATGCTTAAGTATCTTATTAAAGTTTATTGAAGCATGTGAAGTTACAAAAGATAGACTCGCTCTTGGATCTATCAAGGTATATAAAGTAAAGTCAAAGACTTGAATCATTCCAATGACCACATCTAGTGAATCCTCTTGCTCTTGGTGATTTTTGAGAGTATATAAGCGGTTTGTTTGTCCTCCAGTGCTGGTAGTAGCTCCCCTAGGTGAAACCCTATCTTGTAGAGCAACAGATAAAGACTAGGCTCTATTTCCCCATTACCACTTCCCTGGTTATTCATTGGACATTCTCGCATGAAATGACCAGTAAGACCATACTTGGAACAACCACTGGATCCCTCATGACAAATACCTGAGTGGTCCAACCACACATGGCGCAGGCAGGAGGCTTACTACCTCCTCGAGCAACTCTAGAATAGATAGGTTTAACTATAGAATTCATACCATAGTACTCACCCTTGTTCTTTGGTGCAGGTGCACTAGCAGAGCATGGAGCAGGACCCTTCTGTATCTGTTGAAGGATGACTGGTTGGCATTAGTCTTCTGCTTCCCGGACTCATTCTCTGGCTTAGCGCTCTTGTTTTTGAACTTCTCCTTATCTTTAAGCTTTTTTCCAATACAATGTTGTTCATAGATTATCAAACTCGAAATGTCTATGGCCCAATTAAGCATTACTTTGACCATCTTTGCTTGATAGACGACCCAACCCCACACAAGCTCATTCTACTTCTCATGTCCTTAACCATCTCCGGAGCATAACAACATAGTTGGGATAACTTCAACCCATATTCATGAACACTGAGAGAATCTTGCTTAACTGTGAGAAACTCACATATCTTCGCTATTTTCTGTTCTTGGGTAAAGAAATTCCTATAGAAGGTCTCCTCAATACAATCCCAACTAGCAAGTGGTGCATCCTCATCTCTACCCTCTTTCCACTAGTCAAACCAAGTCCCAGCAACACCCTAAAATAGATATGCAGCTATCTCAACTTTCTCGGTGTCAGCAACCTACATCACCTCAAACACCTTTTTAAATTCCTCAGTGAAATTCTTTGGATCCTCAATCGTGATCGAACAAGTGAAACTTGTGGAATTCATCCTAAAAAAATTCACGAATCTTGAAGTGTCAGCCCCTTATTGTCGAGCTCCTCTTCGCCGGCAAAGCTTGTTAGTCACAGATTTACTCAACATCCTAATAGCCTTACGGAACTCAACATTTGTAACTTCCCTGTCACGACCCGGAATTACCCACTAGAAGTTAGGAGGAACCCTCGTTTCGTGATCGGGCGTACTAACCCCTTTGGGGTCTCGCAGCCTTTTAATTAACATTCATTTCATAAGACATGAAAAATAGTGCGGAATTAAAACTTTTCACAGATAATTAATAAAAGACAATATTTCATAATTACTTAGAGAATCTCTTCGTCACAAGCCAACTTAAAGACACGACATAAAAGACATAATATCTTAGGGACATGGCCCTCTACAATAAAGTAAAATGCATAACAAGTCTTTAAATAAAAACTAAGAAAAGAACTATGCCCTCAAATATATGAGGACATACTTTTCCTTGAGAGAAACTTTCCCAAGCTCTTATTTCTAGCCTTCAAACCTTCAAAACTTTCAACCCTATACTTATATAGTATAGAAAAGAATGGGGTTAGTACAAAACAATGTACTAAGTATGGCATATGCAAAAACATGTAAAAAGGGACATTTTAGTAAAAATAGCTTTTCATGCAATTTAAGCAAATGACTCATGAATACAAGGAAATACATCATACTAACCATCATTTACAACTTAGATAAGAATTCCCATAATTTTAAGCCAACAAGAACATTACAATAAAACTAACTTGACCTTGATATTGAACTCCTTAAGCATTTACAGTAAATACATTTGAACATTGACAACGAATAATTTAAAGCATTTACAATAAATTCAACTCGAGCAATTGCAATGAACTATCCTACACTAAATGAATAAACTTCCAAGGCCAAGCGAAAGAAAAAGTGAACTCATTTTCCTTAAGAGTTTCCCTACCTCAGAATTATCCTAAGACTCACTAAGGTAAGATATAGAGTAAGTATGCATATGCCTCCTCCAATACACACCAAAGCCACCCTCAAGACCACCCCTTTCGGCATACTCAACTCGGGAGAAACAAGCTCCTCAATCAATGGCAAGACATTAAAAGACACTCAACAAACCACCAAAGTTATCCCTTTCGGAATGCCTACTTAGTTCAATAAGTAGATAGCGTCCCATACAACCACCTACCCTAAGTAGTTCATTCTTTTAGAAGGTTTGGCACCAAGTCTTCCTTTTTGGAAGGTCCTACCTAGTGCAATGACTAGATAGCATCCCTAAGTAGTATATTATTTTAGAAGACTTAGTTCAATAAATTCTTTGTGGGGGATATGCTTAACCGACACAGACCATCAAAATAGACATGGTTAACCCCTATCGGATGAGGGATCCTCACTTGCCTAGAGTAAGGTCATGCTTCTTAGCTTATACATGGCTTTCCTAATAGCTACACCTATGTGGACACATAGTTAAGGGATAAAGAGATTGCTACTAAGTAACTCATTCTCTACTAATGAGGACTATTCATCTCAAGAGGTACTTTGGAAATACAACATCTCAACTCACGAAGTGTAATCCACCTCTCCTTCATATCCTCTCGGTGCTAGGTAACTCCCCACGGATTTCTTAACATAGTAGTCTATAATAGAAAGCTCACTAGGAATGGAGAGGTTGCTACTAGACACCACATCTCAACTCATGAAGTGTGTCCACTTCAAGATTCCCCTTTTTACTCAACTTGGTATAATACATTCTTTAAAGTATGTGTATGTGTACATGTGCACACCTTGCATCTAAGATGAATTTCATTTTCATCAAGTTCTATACATACTTTAACCTTGGTTCATCAAGTTACACACCTTACATGCTTCTCATAATCATATACTTCTTTTAGACTTAAACAAGCTCAAGCATGCTATTCAAGCTACACCAAAACACAATACAAGACCCATTTCCAATATCTGTTCATTTAACATGTTAGACCTTCAAGATTACATATTTAAACAAACTAAATGACATCAAGTTCCTCAATTAGCACCTCCATCCATAAGATGGACCATACCATTCAATATCAATTCATAATAAGAACTATATAATGAAAGCAAATAAACATCAATTCAAGCCATCATCACTCATAAGAAATTTATCAATATTTTACCATATTAAGGCCCTTAGGACAGTAACTACACAAACATGACAAATACAAGAAGACCCAATTTCACACTCTATTCAAATCATACTCACATAACCCAATTTCAAGCCAAAAATAAAAGTATACATAAACAAGAGTTTCATTAGATTTTTAAAGTCAAAATCATCAACTAAACCCAAACTAAATACATTTAAACCATTAAAACATACCCCTACTAGAAATCAAAGTTAGAAGTAGTTTGAGTTTAGAAACCCTTTTTGGAAGTTGGCTTCTTGAATGAAAAGCTATGCAAGAATTAATACCAAACCTCACCTAAGAAAGCAAAATCCAAGAGTTTTTGATGAAGAGACACGTACAACCAGCCCTCCTATCCTTCCTTGACCTCTAGCCTTCAATGGAGTCTTGAGAGAGATTGTCTTTAGAGAGAGAGTTTTAATATTTTGAAGAGAGGGGTCTTCTCTTGGTATATGGTTTAAAACTAATTTAATATAACCTAAAAACACTAAAATTATACACCTAGGGTATTAAAAGAATTGCGGTGTATTAACATAAAGCACCCCAAGTTGGCAGCAACTTCATAGAATTGCAGGCCTCCTCGACGGACCTTCACCAACGGACCGCCGTTCAGACAACGGACCGTTGGTAGGGTCTCGTTGGTTGATACTTAGCTCCAAATGGAGCACGACCAATTTGAATTAACTGGTCCAATCGACGCCCTAGGTCAATGGACCGTTGAGGGACCAAAAGACCGTCGTTAGGGTCGTCGATGGCCGCTGCTTTTTGGTAGATTTTTTCCAAGTCTTGGGCCCTTCATCAAGGGCCCCTTGTGGGTCCTAGGTGGGTCTTTCCCGTACGTCAAACCCCTAAACTAATTCGTCTAGGTCTTAGCAACATCCAATGCAATTTTCAAGTAAAACGAACACGTAAAACTCGTCTAAACACAACAAGATACACTAGTACATTCTAAGGCATATTTTCCGAACGTCATGGACGTTCTTGGTCGATTGAACTCCAAACTTAACCAAATTTCACAGACTGACTAATGACACTAAAATAACTTAGTGTAACTTAAAATCAACTCAAGAAACAACCACGAGGATCTAGTTCACCTTAGTTCATTCTGGGGCGTTATATTCTCCCCAACTTGGAATAACATTCGTCCTCGAATGACACTTAAACTTTAAGAATAACAAATACTCTCTTTGAATCACATAACACACTTCAATCATTATCAAAACACTCAAAAATCAAAGCATCAACTAACAAAGAGCATTTTTTCACACTTTAAAAAACATACCAACCCAAACTCTTTTATCAAAACTTCGAGAAGTCAAAATTCACTCTTAGTCTTATTTTATGATGGAATACCTTCCCCACAATTCAAAATGCTCATACACAATACTTTTACACACATTTAAACTTTAATTCAAGACAACATAATTTTTTTCCCCAAAATCAAAATTCTCACAGTGAAGTTCATTGTGTTCACTACCAAGTTACCAAAAATTTTCAAAAATTCATTCTTTAAGTAATTCGTCAAGATGACATGATCATATGAACTATAAAACCATATAATATCAGTTTATAATACAGAGGAAACAATAACAAAGAGTTAATACTTACCAAAACCGTCAATCCGAATTAATTATCCTTCCTAGCCCCCATCCCAGATGAAGGGTTCTTTTTGGGAGCATTACGATCTAGGGAAGCTTGATTGACATCTTTCCCCATTGATTTGTGGTTTGGCCAGTCCATCATCTTGTGGCCCTTATGACCACATGCAAAACAACCATCCGTTTTGGCAAGACACTTACCCCTATGTTGCTTTCCAGAAGTAGGGCACCTAGCCCTTTCATAGGAACAACCACCACCTTGAGAATGTTGATTTGGATCCCTATCCTTGTTTCCCATGGAATAATCTTGGGGATAAAACCTCTTCTTAGGCCTTTGGTGACTAGAATCATCCGACCTAGTCCTTTCATCCTCTTGTCTTATCTCCCTAATTTTGGACTCCTCAATTTTTTGCGCATAAACCATGAGCCTAGAGATATCCATATCATTAAGAAGCATTTCCGTACGAGACTCTTTTTCCACCAAGCTAGACACTCCCAGCGCAAACTTGTTCATCCTAGCCCTAGGGTTGTCTCCTATAGAAATTTATCAGGATTGTCGGGTTCTAATACTTTTTCTACAACTAACCAAAATAATCCATAGAAGTTCCTACAGATCATATGTCCTTCTGTTAGTTTTTCATTTATTTTTGTTTTTTTAATCTTTTTCTACCCATTTAACCCCTTAACTATATCATTTTAACCCTATAACCACCCCTATAACTTATTTTACCCTTAAAAATCTACCCATTCAATCCCATTCATTCAAACACACAAATTCTCTCACCTATTTTCTTCTCCAATTCTCTCTCAAGCTTCTAAGGTGAAAACAGGGCTTCAAGGTCTCTCCATCCATTTATAGGGCTTTGATTACCAAAGGTGTGCAGGAACTTCACCAATGAATTCCTTTCATCCATTTGATTCAAAAAGAATGACCCAAAATGTAGGGTTTCATGATATTCTCCACGGATTCAAGTCATTGTGATTCAATTGTTAAATTTCAATATTATAATGCATGATTTAGTTCTATTCCATGAGTTCCAAATGATTTCATATGGATACATGCCTATGTCTATTTTATGAAGATTAACTATGATTATGAACTTTTGAATTATAATTATTAATCTATGTATGTTTTATGAATGTAATGATTCATGAATAAATGGTGTTTTTTCGGATATTGTGTCAATGATTTGTGAAATATTTTCTCACATTTGAATCGAATCATAACTTAGATGCTTAGGAAGGTAAGTGCCTTAATATGAATTCATGGTTTGAAAGATTCTTATCTAATTAAGAAATTTATGATTGGATTGGTAGTTTAAAGTTATTTCCTTTCCATGTATTTTGATATGATTATGATTATGCCTATTCCGTTGGAATTCACTTAGCATCCAAAGAACTTTTGAATGGAGGCTTAATGTTAGAAGGGTTTGATCTTTAATCAAAATTCTCTTGTACCAAACTACATGACCCTATAGGATTGTCTGAAATAACTTAGCTCGTGGATCTACCTTAGTAATAATGAATGATACGAAGTTCTACCTTTGAAAGTGGCTCTCTTTTTGTGTGAGTGTTACATCGGATTACATGCTATAGATCACATTGCCTTATTGTTGGTTAACATTGAATATCCCATAAAAAACTATGTTTTCTTCAAAATTCTTTTCAAAGTGTTCTATTATTTTAAATATGCATTGACCATGTTTATGAGTTATGATTTCACTTTAAGGGATTTTGCGATGTCTTATTTGGTCATTATAATGTTTAAGTTCATCATATTATCTTGCCCGCCTTTTTATGAAGTTTCCTATACTTAGTACATCCAAAGTATTCATGTATACTATGACTTTATTGTTTCGTAATATAGGGTTAGACTTCCTCCCTCTGAGTATGGCTTGATTGAAACTGTTCAATGATAAAAATTTTGAATTGGTGAGTCCTCACAATTTGAGGGCAAAACCATGGACTGCTTTATTACGTTTTATGTATTTAGAGTTTCCAGATTTTTTTGTGACTTAAGAATTTCTCGATATCTCATATGTGAATAAAAGGCTTATGTCATACTAAGTACTAATCACACATTCTCTTGTACTTTTTTGGTATCTTTTATTTCATATTATTATTTGACACTTATATTGATTATTTATTCATTTGTTTTATTTGATTATGTCATTTTTATGTTGTCTCGCCCTAAGCCTACACCCTGGATGTGGTCGACACTCGAAGACCATTGCTAGCCTCCAAGCGAACCCTTGGCCTGGCTTACTTAACTCAGTGGAAGACTAAACTCAACTTAATCAAGAAATAAATCATTTTTAAGAGAAATGTTTCATATAATATTCTGGCCAAAATGTCACTTATGTCTGAACAAGTAATATAGGCTCAAAACTGAACTAATAAATGTCTACAAAGCCTCTAAACAGATTGAGATGGATGTTGGGACAAACCCCACAACATCCTTAAAACTAAACTAGCAAAGCATATGAAAATGATGTCCTCTGGAATGCAAGGAGGCTCATCACTGACTTTGAAACTCAATCTGGATCAACGAAGCGTTGCGTGCTGATCCTAGTTACCTACGTTTGTCTCATAACAATGCAGGCCAGCTGACATCAGTACATTGAATGTACGAGTACACAGATAGAAGTGCTAAACACTACTAAAAATATTGAAATGGAGTAGGGATGAACTTACATTAGCTCTACTCAACTCATAAGATTACAACTAAACATATGGCAACAAGAACATATGCATATATATATATATATATATATATATATATATATAAAACTTGTAAAAACATTTTAAACACTTAGTTCATTAATGATGAAACAATACTAACTCAACTTTACTCATAGATGAAAGTAATATAGTTTATATGGCAATTTCTTTAACCGACAACCACCACTATGAGCCTAAGTGATTATATAGCGCTCATTAACGCTGAAAGAACTGTCCTATACTTTGCCATTGCATAGAACATCCTCAACCTAGTGGATCCACTAGCTAAACTCATGTCATCATCTAAAGACTATGACATGTTAATATCCAAGATGGCTACATGGTTTGCATAGGGACTTGACTTATTTGAACTCTTATTCCCACATCGGTACTCAATACTACTCCCAAAACATGCTTTAGCTCATACTTATAATAAAACTTCCTTCTTTTGGGCTGAGATAATTTACTGAGCCCTTTAACTTTAAAAGCTCCTTTTGGAATCAATGTTACCCTCTTTAATTCAAAACTCTTTTGGAACTCCTTAATTTCCTTTTAACTTAAATGTGAAACATTTATCAACCTTTCGGATTACTTAGTCCCCCTTATAACTTTAGATAATTGAACTCAACTCTTGCTCTTTACTTAACTTGAAACATTAACTCATAGGGAATACTTAGTTCCCTTATAACTTTTGAGAATTTAACTCAACTCTTTTCTCTTTGCTCGACTTGTAACTTGATCCTTCAATGAAAGTTACAACAATTCATCAATACTCTTTCAAAAACTTTGACAACTTACTTTGACTTGCTTCTTAACTTTTAAACTTGACTCTTGACTTCTTTGACATTGATCTTAGCTTCCTCTGAATTGGATTATGGATTCAAGGATCATTATCTCATGTTTATGGATGATTTCATGATCTTTAGATATACTCTAGAGTGTTGGAATCAACTAGGAATGAAAGGTACATTACTTAGGAACTAGTACAAAAAGATAAAGAAAGGGTCAGTAGGGGGTCTTGGTGCTATGAGAGGCGCGGGGCGCCAGGGCATGTAAAACAGACCCTGGTCTGGGGCGTTTTGGCTTGTGTGGTGCGCCAGGTCCTGTCAGGAAGAGCCTTCCTTCAGGGTCTCGACCAGGCGCGGTGCCCCAAGGGCTATCTGACTGTACCTCTGACCTTTCTTCTCTCTTTTTCATCTCTTAACCTCCTAAACTTACATGGATCCCACCTGAAACACTTATGATCCCTAAATACCTCATCACCCAAAATATTATACCCGAAAAAATTCCGGCAACGTGAATCAAACCTACTAGAGATCAACTACAATTTCACCAACAAGAACTCCACAACTTTTCAACAAGAACTTCAAGATTTTAATTCAAATAAACTCTAATTTTCTGTATTGAATCAACATGGGGTGTGGATGAAAGGATCCAACACCGAATGATCTCACATACCTCGATAGGGATCACCCCCGACGAGATCCACGTAACGATCTTGGCCTTTCTTGGATAACTCTTGATCTTCCTGTTCTTTTCTCCCAAGTCCTAAGCGTTCTTAGTTTTTGTAAAACTTTTTTGGGACTTGGACTTTACCCCTAAATAACCCTTAAAACGAAATAGGAAATACTAGGGTGAAAAGAATACTTTTCCATTACTAAAATCCAGATTGCACTTTCCTTAGTCCAACGACCGAACTTCTGAAAGGAATATCTCCCTCATAGAAATAGGATTTGTGCGAACTTGGTGGCATTGGAAAGATATTCCCAAGGGATTCACAACCATATAAAGAACTGATCAGATGAAAATAACCAAAACTCACTTTTGGAAGCTAAAAATATTTATAGATTTCCCCTACTTATTTCTAAAAATGATTAACCTTTGTTTCTTATCTTATTTTAATTAATTCAAGTTACGAGATGTTACAATATCTCCCCCTTGGGAACATTTATCCTCAAATTATAATTCTTTCACTAAGCTAAGGGTAGTAGCATCATTTCAGCACTCCACAAATAAACGAAAGTAATAACATACTTATACATAGCCTTATAAAGTGCTAAGAAGATAATTTAGTACCTGATTTCATTGTGTATATATCTTATTCATATCCTCCTCAAGTTCCCAAGTCGCTTTTTCAATGAATTTTTTCCTCCAAAGGACCCTGAAGCAACTTCCTTTATCCTCAACTTGCGAACTTGACGATCGAAAATCTAAACCGGAACTTCTTCATAGGATAAGTTATCCTTAATCCCAGCATTCTCAGTTAGTACTATCAATGAAGGATCACCTAACCACTTCTTCAATATAGAGATATGGAATACTAGATGAACCGCTTCTAACTTTTGGGGTAGCTCCAACTCATAAGCCACATTACTCACTCTCTTGGAGATTCTATAAGGTCGAACATACCGGGGACTAATTTTACCCTTCTTACCAAACCTCATAACAACTTTCATGGGTGAAACCATAAGATACACCCAATCATGTACCTCAAAATCTAATGGCCTTCTCCTAAAATCGGTGTAGGAGTTTTGACGACTTTGTGTTGTCTTCAATATTTCTTGAATCATTTTCACCTTCTCCGGGTGAACTAGATCTGGTCATATCAACCCCACTTCACCAACTTCGAACCACCCAATAGGAGATATGCATCTTCTCCCATAAAGAGATTCATATGGAGCTATTTGGATGCTCAAAGGGTAATTGTTTTCATAAGCGAACACAATGAGAGGTATGTGATCATCCTAACTCCCCTTGAAATCGATCACAAAAGCTCTCAACATATCTTCAAAGTTCTTGATATTACGCTCTATTTGTCCATCTGTTTGAGTATGAAAGGCAGTGCTTAAGTTAACCTTTGAACCCAAACCTTTCTGGAAAGATTTCCAAAATTGTACTGTAAATTGTGCGCCTCTATATGAAATAATGGAGGGAACTCCATGGATCCTTACTACTTCTTGAATGTATAACTTTGCATAATCCTCTGCCAAATAGGTAGTCTTTATTGGTATGAAATGGATTGATTTTGACATTCTATCAACAATAACCCAAATAGAATCATGTTGCCTTCGAGATCTTGGCAAGACTGTGATGAAATCCATATTAATTATCTCCTACTTACATTTTGAAAGTTCTATATTCTGAGCTAAACCTCCAGGACTTTGGAGCTCTACTTTCACTTGCGGACAATTTGAGCACTTCGTGACAAACTCAGCAATATCATTCTTCATACCTTTCCACCAATATACCTCTCTCACATCACGATACATCTTGGCGGAACCCGGATGAATGGAATATATGGAGCTGTGAGCCTCCTCCAAGATCCTCTCTTGGTGTCCATCCACCTTGGGTACACCTAATCTTCCTTGATACTTCAACGCGCCATGTCACCCTTTTTCAAAACCCAATCTCTTTGGTTATGAACACTTGCCTTCAAATTAAGAAAAATGGGATCTTCGTCTTGCTTCTGTTTCACCTTTGACACTAATGATGACTCATGTCATAATCCTTAAGTAATTCCAACCACCTCCCCTGTCTGAGATTGAGTTCTTCCTGAGTGAACACATACCGGAGGCTCTTGTGGTCAATGAATATGTCAGCATGATCACCATACAAGTAGTGGCGCCATATCTTCAAAGAAAACATTACTGCAACCAATTCTAAGTCATGAGTTGGAAAATTCTTCTCATGAACCTTCAACTGTCGAGAGGAATAAGCTATAACCTTGCCATTTCTCATCAACACGCAGCCAAGTAAACTCTTGATGTATCACAATACATCAAAAAACCATGAGTACCCTGTGGTAAGGTAAAAAACGGAGCGGTAATAAATCTCTTTTTCAACTCTTGAAAGCATTTTTTCCGATGTGGATTGAAAGGTAGTTGGGGATGGACATAGACCCTTCCGCCTATCCGGAGTGTTGGAAATATAGCAATGTTTTTTGTATTTTTTATTTCCCAATCATTGGAAGCAATCTTCACTGGCACAAGGATTCTCACAAGCTTTAGACCATTGAAATTTGACTGTCTTCTAAGTTAACAGGGTTAAAGAAGGCGAGACAGATGAAAACCCTTCAACAAATCTCCTATAATAACAATCCAAACCCAAGAAACTCCTTATATATGTTGGAGATGTGGGTCTAGGAAAACTTTGAATTGCTTCAATCTTCTGGGTGTCAACTCTAATCCGTTCACCGGAAATAATCTTGACTATGAATGCCATAGACTTAAGCCAAAACTCACAATTGGAGAACTTGACATATAGCTCTTTATGTTTCAAAGTCTGAAGAACAATCATAAGGTGACTAGCATGACCTTCTTCACTCCTTCAAAAAATCAGTATGTCATCACTGAAGAAGATGAAAAAAATATCTAAATAAGGTTAAAAGACTCTATTCATAAAAGATCTATGAACGATGTAGGTGCATTTCTCAAACCAGAGGACATTACCAAACATTTATAATGCTCATACCTTGTTCTAAAAGTTGTCTTTGGAATGTCACATTCCCATACTTTCAATTGATGATAACCTGATCCGAGGTCAATATTGGAAAAGCAACAAGCACCCTTAAGTTGATCAAAGACATTATCTATCATTGGAAGAGGATATTTAATCTTGATGGTCACCTAATTTAATTGGCGGTGGTCTATACACATACTAAGGGACCCATTCTTCTTCGTAATAAACAAGACCAGAGCTCCCTAAGGTGAGATACTTGGTCAAATAAAACCTTTAGCTAATAAATCTTTCAATTGCTCTTTTAACTCTGATGGTGTTATTCGGTATGGTGGAATAGAGATATGACGAGTATTTGGGATGATGTCTATGACAAAGTCTATCTCTCTTTAGGGAAGGACTCCGGGTAGACCATCAAAAGAGACTTCTGGAAACTTGTTGAACATAGGAACTGACTGAAGGGAAGGTACCTCAACACATGAGTCATTAACTCGGACTAAGTGATAGATACACCCCTTAGAAACTAACTTCATCGCCCTAAGGTACGAAATGAAATGACCCTTAGGCACTGCTGAACGACTAGTCCACTCAATGACTGGCTCATTAGGAATTGGAAACTTGAAAACTTGAAAACTTGAGTTCTGCAATCTATTGATGCATAACAGGCATGGCGTTAGTCCATACCTAAAATGACATCAAAATCTACCATATGTAAATCTATTAAATCATCCATGGTACTCTTGTGATTGATGTAAACAGGACAATCATGATAGGATCTTTCAACAAGAATAGATTCCCTAAAAGGTGTAGAAACACAAAAGGGTTCACAAAGTTTTTTCAGGTTGAATCTCAAACTAATTTGCAACATAAGGGGTCACAAAAGATAAACTTGCTCCTGGGTCTAACAGATCATAAACATAAAAAGTAAAGACTTTGATCATACCCTCGACAACATATGGAGATTTCTCTTGCTCTTGGTGGCTAATAATTGCATAGAGACGTTTTACCCCTCTATGGTACCAGAAGTGGCTCCACTAGTGCTGCCCTATCTGGTGGAGCAACTGATGAAGATTGAGCTCCTATTGCCAGATTTGCACGACCTTGCTTTTTCTTGGGCACTTTCTCATAAAGTGACCCTCTTGACCACACTTGAAACAACCTGTTTGACCATTACAACAATCTCCTAGGTGGTTTTCACCACACTTACTACATGTAGGAGCCCTACTTACTCCTTGTTCCACACTACCTTGAGACTTAGTTGGTCTCACCTTTAACTGCTATGAATTTTGGCCATTATACTCACCCTGTTTTCTGGCAGAAGGAGCACTAGCAGATGATGGTGCATGCCCTTTTGAATTCTGATATTTTGGTCAACTTGAACAACCCTTATATTTACCAGACTCATTCTAAGTCTTTGCTTTCTTGTTTCGATATTCCTCTCTGACCCTCATCTTCTTATCTACAACTTGTTGCATATAGACCATGAGCCTGGATATGTCCATGTCACCAATCAATATTGCAACCCTACCTTCTTCGCTTGAAGTACGACCCAAACCAGCAACAAACAAGCTCATTCTGCTCCTCATATCCTTCACCATTTCTATAGAGCATAGCGAGACAGTTGGGTGAACCTCAACCCATACTCATGAACACTCATGGATTCATTTTTTCAAAATGAGAAACTCCCGAACCTTTGCTTCCTTTATTTATCGGGGAAAGAACCTCCCCAAGAAGGCTTCTTAGAACAAGCCCAACTTTGATGTGGTGCACACTCAACTCTACTATCCTTCCATTGATCAAACCAATTTCTACCCACACTTTTAAGTTTATATGCAGCCAATTTGACCTTCTCAACGTTAATCACATATATTACCTCAAATACTTTCTGCAATTCTTATAAGAAATTCTACAGATCCTGAGTAGTTCTTCATCAGATGAAACTAGGAAGATTCATTCTTTGAAACTCATGAACCCTTGAGGTGTAAGCCCTTTCTTGTCGAGTTCCTCTCTGTTTCTCAACTTGGTTAGTCAGTACTTGACTTACCATTCGGATAGGTTCCCAGAATTTCATATTTGTAACCTCTCCTTGGGGTTGCATATTCAGTTAATTAGGAACCTCCTTCTCATCAACATTTCTTCAAGTTAGTTAACCTTTGACTGCTCTTCGTAGAGGCATGATGATCTGAAAATATGCATAAGCATGAATTACAGAGAGACATTTAGAGATAAACTCTACGCACAAAAGAATATGAAAGTAGTGAAACATTCTTAAATGTTGTATCCTCCTAATCATAGATATGGAGCTTCACACCGATAACTAAGACTCTACAGACACAACTTCATAGACTCTCTAGGACTCTTGAACTCTGTGCTCTGATGCCAACATTGTCACGTCCTGAGCCTACACCCTAGACGTGGCTGGCACTAGAAGACCATTGTTGGTCCCCAAGCAAACCCTTGGTCTAGCTTACTTAACTCAGCGGAAGACTAAACTCAACTTAATCAAGATATAAATCATTTTAAAAAGAAATACTTCATATAATATTCTGGTCAAAATGGCACTTAAGTCTCAACAAGTAAAATAGACTCCAAACTGAACTACTAATTGTCTACGAAGCCTCCAAACTGACTGAGATAGATGTTCGGACAGACCTTACGATATCCTAAAAACTAAACTAGCAAAGCAAATGAAAAGGATGTCCTCCAAAATGCAATGAGGCTCACCACTGAATCTGGAGCTCAATCTGAATCAACGAAGCGTTGCATGTTGATCCTGGTTACCTGCGTCTACATCATAAAATAATGCAAGCGAATTGGAATCAGTATTTTGAATGTACGAGTATGTGAGTTGGAGTGCTAAACACATCTATAAATCTTAAAATGGAGTAAGGATGAACTTACCTTGGCTCTGCTCAACTAATAAGATGACAACTCTCTCTCTCTCTCTCTCTCTCTCTCTCTCTCTCTATATATATATATATATATACAAACACACACACATACATATATGTGTGAATATATAAACATATATATGTGTATATATATACACATACATATATGCTTGTCTCTCTCTCTCTATATATATATATATATATATTTGTTTGTGTGTGTGTGTGTTGTGTGTGTGTGTGTGTGTGTGTGTGTGTGCGTGTGTGTGTGTGTGTATATATATGTATATATATATATATATATGTGTGTGTGTGTGTGTGTGTGTGTGTGCATAACTTTTTAAAACAATATAAACTCTTATTTTATTAAAAATGAAACAATAATAACTCAACTTTACTTGTACATGAATATAGTTTCTGTGGGAGTTTCTCTAACCAACAACTACCACTATGAGCGTAAGTTATGATACACCGTCTCGTTAATGCTTCCACAACTGTTCTATACATTGCCATCGCGTAGAACATGCTCAACCTAGTAGATCCACTTGCTATCTCACGTGATCATATAAAAAGTATGACATTAATACCCATGACGGTTTCATGGTTTACATGGGTACTTGAGTTATCTGAACTCTCATTCCAACATCGGCGGTCAATACTACTCCCAAAAATTTTTTTAGTTCATTCTTTTATTTAAACTTCCTTCCTTTACGTTGAGATAATTTACTGAACCCTCTAGCTTTAAAAGCTCCTTTTGGAATTAATGTTCCCCTCTTTAGTTGTAAAATCTTTTGGAACTCCTTAGCTTCCTTTTAAATTAAATGCGAAACATATTTCAACCTTTAGGGAATACTTAGTACCCCTTATAACTATAGGGAAATGAACTCAACTCTTGCTCTTTACTTAACTTGAAACTTTAACTCTTAGGGAATACATAGTTCCCTTATTGCTTTTGAGAATTTAACTAAACTCTTTGCTCTTTGCTTGACTTGTAACTTGAGACTTAAATCAAAGTTAAAATGATTGTTTAAGACTCCTTGAAAAAATTAAGAACTAACTTTAACTTGAAACTTAACTTTTATACTTGACTATTAAATTCTTTGACTTTGATCTTAGATTTCCTTGAATTGTATTATTGATTCAAAGATCATCATCTCATTTTTATGAATCATTTAATGATCTTTAGATGTACTCTAGAGTGTTGGAATCAACTAGGAATTAAAGGTACATCACTTAGGAACTAGTACGAAATGATAGGAAAATAATAGGGTCTCGAGGGGGTCTTGGCGCTCTGAGAGTCGCGGGGCACCAGGTCGTGTTTGACAGACCCTGGTCTTGGGCGCTTTGGCTGCTGCGGTGCGTCAAGGCCTATCAAACAAAACCTAACGGGACCTTCGACTTTTCTTCTTTGTTTTCCATCTCTAAACCTCGTAAACTTCCATGGATCTCACCCCAAAAACATTGGATCCCTAAATACCTCATTACCCCATATATTAGACCCGATAAAAGTCTGGGGACATGAATCAAACCTACTAGAGATCAACTACAATTCAACCAACAAGAACTTCACAAATTTTTATCAAAAACTTCATGATTTTCATTCAAATAAACTCTAATTTTTTTATTGAATCAAATTGGGGTAATGGGTGAAAGGACCCTACACTGAATGATATCAGATACCTCAATAGGGATCACCCCCGAAGAAATCCAGGCAATGATCTTAGCATTTCGTAGACAATTTTTTATTTTCCTCTTTTTTTCCTTTTTCTCCCAAGCCCTTAGCGTTCTTAGTTTTTGTAAAACTGATTTGGGACTTGGAATTTACCCCTAAATAACCCTTAAAACGAATTGGGCAATACTAGGGTGAAATGACAACTTTGCCCTTACTAAAATTCGGATTGGACTTCGCTCAGTTCAACAACCCAACTTCCGAAAGACATATCTCCCTCATACGACATCGGATTTGTGCAAACTTGGAGGCGTAGAAAAGATATTTCCAAGGTATTTTTAACCATATACAGAACTCATCCAAACTCTTCATGAGATGGACATTATGGCCATTGGAAAATGACCAAAACTCACTTTTGGAAGCTGGAAATTTTCCTAATTTCCCCTACTTATTTCCAAAAATGATTATTCTTGGTTTCTTAGCCCGTTCTTAGTTAATTAAAGTTACGAGATGTTAGATATGTCCATTGACTTGTTAGGATCTCTAGGTGTCTCATTTTCCATGTAACGTCTACGATATTTTTTATCCTGATATATATGAAAAATTATATAATAAGAAATACAAAAAAAAAAATTGTGCCACAACAAAAACAAAGATATTAGGACAGAGGCACCCATTTTTTTTAAATAATGTTCTATTGATGAGCATGCAAGAAGCTCGTAGGGTATTACATTCCATGAGAGATGGGTGGTTCGCAAAATTAGCTAAAAATCACATCCATGGCGGGCAGAAGAACTGTTGGTGCCCCATGCTAGGAGCCAAATTTCTGAGCGCCTTCTGGCGCACTACAATCATGTCGTGTCAAGGGGTTTCAAAGATAGGCACACTGCTTGCAGTCCATCACAGGCCATAAAGTTGCGTGTCATCTGGTAAGCACGTTAGATCTTGACGAGACAGAGGGCCCACCAACTAAAAACTAAATATTTTTGGCTCCTCAACTTTAAAACCCTATTTACCTAAAAATAAAACCTACTACAACGATCTCAAAAACATTCGTAAAAAACCCCTCTCTTCTCTACAAAATAGTTTCTTATTTTTTCTCCATTGTTGTCTTCCCCAAAATCTCCATTAGGAATAATAGGGCTTTAAATATCAAACTTGATTACTTAATCTGCAGAAAATATGCATGACAAAAATTTAAAAAGACTAAATAGTTTCAACAATTAAAACAATCTAAAAATATTTTTAATTTCAAAATCATGTTAAATCTAGGTAACTTATAATTTACAAAAATGATTGTAGTAACTAAGAGCAAACTCAACATACCTCCTTTGCTTTGGATATTGCAATTTTAAAAAGTTGTGCCTCCTCAATTTCAGCTTCTACATTTTGTGCTTGAAGATTGTTATTAAACTTCCACACTTTTGTAAATGACCGGATTGTTGGAATGTTTCACATATTTTATCTGGTCTCCACCAACTCATATTTTCCAAGTGATTTTTCTTTTTGAAGTATTTGCAAAGAGGATAATATCTTATTTTAAAAAAAAAATTGTGCATAAAAGGCACCTTCATTAACATTATCTTGTCTGAAGGCGTCACGATCTAGACCGTCTCGATTGGCACCACACTAATTTTTCACTAGGAGAACCACTACTTCAACCTAAACCTAGCAACTAAACAAAAAACTAAGGTATTTAAATTACGAAAACAAGTTAAATACTAGGAAAATAAATAGAGTTTTCATAAACTTTAATAAAAGTCTTTCAACTAAAACAAATGAAGAAGAATAAACCTAAAACTTGAAAGCCAATATACCAAAACATGTAAAGGTAACAAGTTTAAACAAGAAGGGATGTGACCTTAATCTAATGAACTAATCAACTTACTAAAACAAATGTCTAAGCCCGAAAATGGTGGACATAGACAAAAGAGAATTTCATGGTATCCTGAAGAATTGGCTCACCCTTAAATTCGAAGCAAAAATTACTGATCTTGTAAGTGAGTTTAGCCAATAGCCGCTTGATGATGCCCTATACTCAACAAATATAAGAGAAAGTGAAATATTTGTACACCAACACAGTGTACTGGTAGGGTCGTGCTCTATCCCACTAAGTGTAACACATGCAAATATATCAACATGTACAATATTATCAACATTTACGATAAATGATCAACTTCATCTTTCTCAATTTACGCAATTATATCAAGTAGTAGGTCCACTCATGGAACCCAAAACCCAAATTATTAGCATGTCAAAACGTGGTACCGATCCCATAGTTATGTCGAAACATGGCAATCCGATCCCATTTTTCTACCGTAATGCGGAAATCCAATCCCATTTTTATGTTGGAATATGGAAATGTGATCCCATCTAGTTATGTCAAAACGTGGCAATCTGATCCATCAACACACCACAATTACAAACACAAGTATACTTTCAAGTCATACAGCCAAGAGTGACTCAGGGCATATAATCATTGGCCAATCTCATTTACAACAATTGTAATCAATAATGAAACATTCACATACATACAAGCACCCTAATGAAGCAAGAATATACATATATCACACAATCATATAATCACAACCAATCTATACCTTAAGCAAACTTGAAACCCTAAGAATCTTGATTCTTCCCTTTCAAGATTCATTCCTTGTTCTTGGTATACAAATAATAATCGTAACACGGAAATCAACAAACAATCACTAATTATACGAAACTATAACAATTCTCTGAACCCTAGATCATAGTTGATCCCAAGTATCCAATTTAGGTTGTTTCCACCATAGAATCTATATCAAAACCCTCATCAATCAATAATTTCTCATTCTATTATGTTCTACGGATCAAAAAATGGATTTGAGGAGTGAAAAACTTACTTTTAGCCTCAAGAATGGAAAAAAATGAGTAGCTATCGCTTGGGTTTGTTCCTTAGCTCAAAAAGTCGAAAAATTCATAATAAGGTCGTTTAGGGGTTTATTCACAACCTTAAGTCGCATTGAACCCATCATAGCGACCCTCACCCCAATGTAATGGCTCCGCTAGAGCAAAAAAAAATCCCCCGCCAAGGCAGGTCACACGAGACAGTGAGCTAATTAAGGAAATACAAAATTCGCATTTCACAAAACACCTCTCACCCACAACACTCAAAAAGTATCTTTCACGCAAAGATCGATTTCAGAAGTTCCACTCACCCGAATTCAATTTCGTAAAGTTGTACGAATTTCTTAACAAGTTATATACTCCCTCATGTAATATAAAAAATGTTCCCCTACACCTTAATGACTTCGATTTCTTCCAAATTTTGACTAGGTTGGGAAATTTCAAGTCACTATGAAAAAGTTTTTCGACCCAAAATTTTTCCCTGATGGCTTTTCTGTAATGACAGAACCCGATCGTTACAAAATGATATTATTTACTCTTGGTCTTGAAGAACACTTATTAGTTCTTCAACATAAATAGTAGAGAGGTCTTTAGAATCTTTGAGAGATGAAAGTTTAGATCTGATATCTTTAGAATTGTCACAAAAATTTTTTACTACTATTTTGTCATCATTGAAATCCTCGCCAAGCAACCTGATTTTACTGATAAATTTTTATTTTGTAAGAATACTTAAAAATAGTTTCATCCTCTTGCATCCTAAGAGATTCAAAGTATCTTTTCAAATTAAAAATTTACATTTCTCTGACGTAGTACTTCCTTAATGTTCTTTTTTAATCTTTCCTAAGTTAATTTCCATCTTAAGCAGTGATTTTAGAAAAAAATTGAATCCGCAATTAAATTTTTAATTATAGTTTTGGATTTGAATTTCTTTATTTTATCATCCATTTGAGATTTAATTTGAGCAAGAATATCATTTGCAGTAAGAGATTGTAAGGGTATATCTTGCGTTAAAATTTCCAATAGATCATAGGCTTCAAAATATGATTTCATTTTCTCTACAAAATTTTATAGATTCCGCGGATAAAAGTTTTGGGGAATTTAAAGAGAAATTGTTGCTTGCCATTATTTAGGTTAAAAATTAGTTTTAAAAAACACGCGCGTCGAAAAAAGCAATGGTTGAGAAGGTAGCCTGATGGGTTAAAATGGGTATTCCTGATTAGTTAAAAAGGTAGTCCTTACGGGTTAAAAATGTATGATAGTTCTTTTAAAGATTTCGCGGATTCCATGAGATCAACGAAACTCTTATACCATTTTTGGTATTTTTTTAAAAAAAAATGGCGCAACACAAAAAGATTTAAAATGTCTTTCAATATTTAATTAAGCATAATAGGGCATTAGATATCAAACTTGATAACATAATCTGCAGAAAAATTTACATAACAAAAATTTAAAAAAAGACTAAATAATATCAACAATTAAAACAATCTAACAGATATTTAAAATTTAAAACTACGTAACTTATTATTTTTTAAAGTGACAGCAATGACTAAAAGCACACTCAGCATCCCAAAAGATGGATGCCTCCAATTCGTCGGGCCAAACAGCTTCTAGGTTATGTTAAACAAAAAAAAAGTTCTAGGGTACTCCCACTGGATTCGTTAAGAAAGTGTGGAGTATGACATGCAAGATTGGTTTGATTCACCGAATGGTACAAAAAAATTGGGAGATGAACATGTGGATGTGGGCAAATTACATGACGAGTTTCTCAAACTTCATGAGATGGTCTACCATTTGGGAATTCAATATATTTTATAGGATCAAGATTATAGGTCGAGGAGAAGTCTCTCCATTTACCAATTCCGGAGTTGAATGCCTTATTGGTCACAACCCCATGTTGATGCCACATAATATCTACATATGAATGAAGCACCACCTTATAGAGAGATTTACCAAATTTTGAGTGTGAATTCGACAGTTCGGTGGGAGAAAAGAAAGGACACCAAACGACATATTGCCTTACACTACGACCACCACTACGAAACAAGTGCTAAAAACGATGGATATAAATGCAACTAACGGCGGCGCTCCAAAAAGCGAGACCATTAGTCAAACTGTCCAACACTTTTTAATAAAAATAATTTTTTAATTATTTTTTAATATGAGACGGATGACATCACTTAGTCTGTCATGGATTTTTGTGTCAACTATATATATATATATATATATATATATATATATATATATATTTAGTAATTAATTTTCAAGAAGCGACGTACAACATCTCAAAGTCTGTTGCTTTTTGGACAACTGTCTTGTCAAAAAAGCGACGGACAACTTCTCTTAGTCCATCGCTTTTTTGGTCAAAATTTCGGTCAACTAGATTAAAAAAAGTGACGGACAAGGAGACGATATACGTTAGTTCTTTTGAAATACCTTTGACCAAACAAGATTTTCATTTTTTATCTCTCTCTTCAACTCTCTTTCCTCTTATTCTCTCCCTCCTCTCTACATTCCGTCGCAGCCGCCCCAACTCGTTCTCTCATCGTCCTATTAGTCGTCGCTTGTTGCTGCCTCTCGCCTCTTTGTTAAGGTTAGTTCCTAATTTTTGATTTTTTTTTATTCTTGTGATAATAGTTGATTTTTAGTTAGTATTTTGGGTTATTGTGTTTAATTAATTGTTAATTTTATTTGATTATTGTTAGTTAGATATAGAAAATTAAAGATTTTTGAATTTAGGATTTTTTAAAAAATAATTAGGCATAATTTGAATTGAGCATTGTTAGTTAGTAAATGAATTAGGATTTTTGTTAGGATTTTCAAGATTTTGAATTATGATTATGATAAGGGTTTTGAATTAATGATTTTGAACTTGGGATTTTTGAAAAATAATTTTTATTGATTGTTAGTTAGTAAACTATTAATTTGAAGTTAGATTAGTATTGAAGTGTTTTGAGTATTATAGGATGAATGTTTGAACGTTATGAATATATATTGATTAATGTTTGAATTTCATGAACATTTTTTTTAATTAGAACTTGATCTATAATTAATTTTCGGATTAGAAGTTTATGTATAACTAATTTATAGATTAGATATGAACTTGAATTTAACATTTGAACTTCAACACGGAACATGAATATTACTATTGAATTTAATCGTAACGTGAACTAATGGAACTTAAGACCTGAATAAAACCAATTATTGGATTTGATCATTATATATGACTTAGAGAAAAGACATCAAGTAACCATTGGAGTTGTATCGGATTTTCATAAAGACACCTTAACTTTGCGACTGTCCTATTACCCCATTAAACAACTTTGAACAGATATTATTATACCATTTTTCGATCAGCGCCAAATTTTAAGAAGCAACTGAGTTCACACCCCAATCATTATATGACACATGTTAATTTGATTAAAAATATAATTTTTTTATTTTAAATTTTTCCTTTATCTTTTTCTTTCATTATTTCTCTCTCTCTCTCTCTCTCTCTCTCTCTCTTTCTCTCTCTCTCTCTCTCTCTTACTTTTGAATTTTAATTTCGATATACTTAAATTTCATTTCACCTCCCACCCCTCATGTCAAATTGAAACTCACTTCCATTTTTTTCTTTTCTTTTTCTTCTTCTTCTCCGGTCAAATTCTTTATAAAATTCATGCTATTATTTAGGCTTATTGAATTATTTATAACAAAATTAATTATATTTTATGAAAATATAAAATTTTAAAGGTATAATCAACTATTCATTTTCATATAAATTCAAAATTAGAAATGATAATTTTAAAAGAATCAATTAATTTCTCAAAAATATTGAAAGAACTTAATTGAAATCGAATAAAAAAATGATATGATATTTCCTAATCATCTTGAAATTTAATGAGTTTATCGAATCGTTCAAAATGAAAGAAAATATTTATATAAAATTTTAAAAATAAAGAGAGCAAAACTAATAGTAACAAAAAAAAAAAGGAAGCTGAAGTTGTGGTAAAAATGGTGACATTGAAAGTAAGAAGCTTCAATAATGGAGTTGACAATGAATTTTTGAAAACAAAGAAAAAAGAAAGAGAAAAAGAAAAAGAAAAAAAATTAAAATATTAAGAAAATATATTTCATAATAAAATACTTGTAAAAAAAAATTATATTAGTTATTTTAGGCTGCTCACTCTCTTTGAGAGAGTGCACACCACTCTCCATGTCAAATGGACGAAAAATGATGTAAGTATATCTATTCAAAAGTATTTAGTGGGGTAATAGGACGGTTGCAAAGTTAAGGTATCTTTTTAAATATTTGGGGCAACTGCAATGATGACGTTATGTCTTTTCTCTATAACTTATAACTTTTATAAGGACATGAATTTAGAACTTGAACTTCAATATAACTAATTTGTGGTGACCTTAATTAATTAGAACTTAATAATTAAACTTAATTAGAACTTGAACTTAATGTGAAGTTAATTACTTAGAAACTTTAAACTTAATTTATAATATATTGAACTTAATTTATAATAAATTTAGCTTAATTAAAATTAATATAATTTATTATTTGAAACTTTAAACTTTATTAAATTTTATGAATTAATTAAGCTTGCACTTCGTAGATCTTTAAATGTAGTATTTATGTATTATAAATATATATCAACAATTAATTAATGCACAAAAATTAATTATTAAATTTAATTTACAAAATAATTGAATATCTATATTTTTGTAGATGGATCATCGTTTGTGGATGTATAATATGCATAATGGAGTTGGTGTTGGTTTGAAATCTGAGTTTATTAATAGTGTAGAGATTTTATTGAGCATTCAATGACACTTGACATTTTCAAGAATAATAGATTTGTTAGGTGTCCTTGTAGTGCATGTAAGTGCTTAAATTTTTACACAAAATATAATCATGGTTTACTTGTACCATAATGAATTTAAGCCTAGATATTTTGTATGGATTCATCATGCAGAAAGAGATGGATTAGATGGTATGTCTTATAATTCGATGCATGTGGATGAATATAATATTCTTGCACCACATGGACAAATTAGGGTTGAACAAGATATGATTCATGAAATAATCAATAATACTTTCGGGGTTAAACATGGATGGAACCCAAACAATATTTTGTTGAAACTCCTAATAAAGAATGAAGATGCTTCTATGATCAATTAGAAGATTCTACCTGTCAACTATGTGAAGGGAGTCCAAATTCTGCCTTGTAAGTTGCAGTTGAATTAATGAATATTAAATCAAATTGGAATGTTCCCAATACGGCTATGGACTGAATTGTTTATATTTTGGGTGAACTAGTTAATCTGGTGTTAACATACCTATGAACTTCTATTAGGAAAAGCCTTTGGTT
The DNA here is from genome assembly GCF_001406875.1 of Solanum pennellii. Classification (NCBI taxonomy): domain Eukaryota; kingdom Viridiplantae; phylum Streptophyta; class Magnoliopsida; order Solanales; family Solanaceae; genus Solanum; species Solanum pennellii. The sequence goes on along the minus strand of NC_028646.1, from coordinate 48,373,258 downwards.
TTCAAGTTAGGATTGACATATGATAGAATCCATTGTTATGTTCATGTTTGCATGTTGTTTTACAAGACTGATAGTGAATTAGAAAATTGTATATTTTGTGGACATGCTCGTTATAAGAGGACTCCGGTTGGAATGATGGTCAAAGTTAAGGCGATGCACTATCAACCTATTATTCCTAGGATAAAGAGGTTGTATACATTAATGAGATTGTATCCTCAATATAGAAGGTCGTCGGGAATCTTGTATCATCCATATGATGGTAAAGCATGGAAGCATTTTGATAATGTACATCCCGATTTTGTGCGTGAACCAAGAAATGTTAGATTGGGTTTGTCTGCAGATGGCTTCACATTGTTCTCTAATGTTGCTTCGCCTCATTCATATTGACCCATATTTCTTACTTCGTATCATCTTCCTCTTGTAATGTGAATCACTAGTCCCTACATCTTTCTAAGTTATGTTATTTCAGGTCCCCATAATCCAAAACATTTAATTTATGTTTATCTTCAACTGTTGATAGAGGAGTCTCAAACAATTGTGGTTTGGAGACGTTTTGACTTATAAACTAAGTAGAATTTAGCTATGTGTGCTTCTTTTATATGGAATGTTAAAGATTTTCCTACATATGTGATGTTGTCTGGTTGGATGACAGCTGGAAAGCTAGCATGCTGTATTGCATGGAAAATAATAAGGCATTCACTTTAAACATGGAAGAAAAGAATAAATGGTTTGATTCTCAATTGTAATTTATTGTCAATGGATCATGATTTTAAAAAGATAGAAAATGCATTTAGAAAAAAGAAGGTCGAAAATGACCCCCAACCTCCATTACTCACAAGACATCAATTCTCGGAGAGCGTTCCTCAATTACCTAAAGTTGCAGAAGATTCACCTTCTATATTTCCTGGGTATGGTGTTGAACATAATTTGCCAAACAAAGCATATTTTAGGAGTTTTCATATTGGAAGGACAATATGCTACGACATAATTTAGATATGATGCACCTTGAGAAAAATTATCTTGATAATCTTTTTAACACAATGATGGAAGGAAAGGGTAAGAGAAAAGACAATCCCAAAGATAGAATGCAAATAAAGAAATATTATAGGAGAAAAGAGTTATGATTGCAGGGATTAAAAAAGAGGGAAAATAGCTAAGCCCAAAGCCACCTTTTCATTCACATTGGATGATAAACATGAAATCTGTGAGTAGGTTAAAAATTTGAGGATGTCGGAGGACTATGCTTCGAATTTAGGAAAGCAGACAAATATGAATGAAGAAAAATTGATAGGAATAAAAAGTCACGATTTTCATGTGTTCATGGAAACTTTAATTATTCCTACGCTTTTAGTCATCTACCCAAAAGAATATGGAAACCAATCATAGAGATTTTTTGGAGAGTAGTTTATATGGGATGGAGGAAAATATTCTTGTTATTACTAATAAGTTGGAGAAGATATTTATGCATGTGATTTCTTCAATGTGAAGGAGCATCTTCCAATTCACCTTGTACAAGAGGCATGCGGCCTCCGAGGTCCGGTTCAAATAAAATGGATGTATCCATTTGACCGGTATCCATTTGAAATGTTTACTAAGTTATTTATATTCAAAATGTATTTTATTAACATATATATACATACATACATACAGAAAAATTGGCAGTTTCATGCAAACAATTAAGCAAAGGGGAAGATCGAAGGATCAACTGTTCAAGGTCATATTGGGAGACAAGCTGGTCATGTTTATTCAAAGTACTTTTGTGATGATATGTCATGTAGTAGAAACAGGCCCAATCGCAATTATGAAGGACATATTTATCCTTAATTTCAACCTATATTAATTTCAATCAAAATGGTAGATGATCTACAAAGCGTGGAAAGCGAGACTTCAATGATATGAAAATGCAATCATTTGTGACACATATTTTGCTTTATTATCTAGAGACTCAACCATATGTAAAGTAAGTGTTAAAAATATGTTATCAAATTACATACTAATAAGTATTCAGTAACTAACAAAATACTTGAATTTAAAATTATCAACTTATTTGTAAACATATGGGGTAATGAAACCATCTATAAAGAATTTTGCAAATGGGTGAGCAACTATGTAAGTATGCAATTAATATGTATTTAATAATATATTCATCTTATACAAAATTATATTACTTTAAATAATAATCACGTAGATTTATGATGAATACTCAACTGTCCAATATTTGTAATTAGTGAAAGAAGTAGCACTTAGAATGAATCTCAAGTACTGAAAATGAAGAATTATTGTGTCAATGGTTTTATGTTTCAAACTGAAGAAGTTTCTAGAAATAGCAAAACAAATAATAGTGGTGTCTACATACAAGTTGATATTGATGGTACTGAAAAAAATATTGAATATTATGGTGTCATTCATGAGATTATTTAAGTGAAGTATTCATGTTGGCCTAAGAAGAAGATTGTAATGTTTCGATGTGAGTGGTTTGAACCATCACATAGTGGAACAAAGGTGGAGCATCAATATAATATAATTGAAGTTAAGCACACCACGAAATACACAAGTTATGATCCTTTTATTATTGCACAAAATGCTAAACAAGTGTACTACACTCCATATTCATTTCGTAGAGAGAAAACTTATTGGTGGGTTGTTATAAAAAGTAAGCTAGCGGGAAGAATTGAAATTGACAATGTCTTAGATGTGGAATATTAAAATGATGTTGCAACTGTTCATCAACAACTTCATGTTTAATTGGAAATTACAGTACAACATCCTCTACACATATTAGAAGAAGTATCTGATGATGAGATAATGAATATTGAGGAAGAAATATTCAAGAATAAGGAAAATGAATCATTTGATGATGAAGAATATGATGAAAATTAAAATAAAACAAATGAGGAGGAAGAATGCGAGAATGATGGAATGGGAACAAGCTAGGAGGAATAGTGTAGAATTAGAGCTAGCATATATGTAAGTTAGTGTATTTTTCTAATTTTATTTAATTTATGATTTTATATATTATATCTGTAAATTTGCTTACATATTTCATTAGATGATGGCGTATATAGACATTGCGAGCATCTTGGAGTTAGCCAGACTAAACAGGCTAAAAAGAAGAAGTCAGTTAGGAGACGAATAGATCCTGAGGATATTCCGGGATCTATCTCCTTTGTGCCAGAGCGCATCAGTCATGATATTCATTTATTTGTTGTTTCATTTGTTAAGGTAGATCCTCGACAATATTATCCTAATTATCGTCGACCAGTCGGTGCTTCTTCTACATCACAGGAATTGCCTCCAAGGCACTACGAGGACCTACCTTTACAATCTATTCATCAACCACAACCCTTATCGGAAAGTAAAATATTGGATGGTACTCTATCTCCCAAGGTTACTTCTCTCCTGTTATCTGCCATGAAGATTTGAAATTCTAGTAGCGACCACTCAGATGCTATGGCTGGTATGCCTTTATTGATTCAGCGTTTTGTGCATCCTAGTGCACCACCTTAATATATAGTTGCACCTAGTGCTACGCCAGATGATGAGATGTCAGCTCGGATCCTAGCTAGAATGACAGATGACTTGACGTATCAGGATACCTTCTTTCAATTCTAAGTGCGAACGATCGCAAGAAGTATTATTACCCAAACAAGGGTTGAAATTGTTCCCATAAGGAGTGGTTTCGAGAATTTAGAGTTAACTATGACTTAGTTCAAGATCATCATAACTAAAAGACATTTACGATTAAAAACATAATAATTAAATCAAAAGTGGTGACAGAAGTTTAAATTATCAAAGGGAAGGTTTGTAAGCAATTATAAGCTAAAAACAAAATTTAAACGAAAATACAAATATGAAGATGGATTCTTAGAATGTGAAAGGATATGGTCTCAAATAAACTACCAAGTACAAGCAAATTATACTAAATTGCAGTAAATTTATGACTAAGCTAGACTTTAGTGGGGTAAATTCTCTCTGTAGAAACTTACCTCCAATCTAATTGGTTTTTCTTGAACAACAATTTGCCGCGATTATGCCTAGCCTTTGCCTCGGCCCATTAACTCTCTTGAGCTTAAAGTGTTGTAGAGTGTTTAGGATTCTCTCTCTTGAGTTGAACCCACGTCAACCCAATAACCACCGGCTATCGATTCAGTAGTCTTGGTCTTAAGACCCCTTTCTCTCGAGAAAGCCAAAGAAACGAATATGAAATCATATTTGCAATTACCATCCCATCAAATTTATAAGACGCAACTACTAAATTAAATCAAATTTAAAAAATAAATAAATCATCAATAAGCAAGACCCAACAGTAAATTCAACCTATATTCACATAAGCACACCCCAAGAACTGGGTTTTAGCTAAACATAGTAAAGAGATATAATTTGATACCAATTCGTGGTCCATCAACTAGGTACGATGCAAAATGTCTTTACACTAGTCTACATAGAAGATTCTTCAATACTAACTTCTAATTTCTTGGAGTAGGAAACCTTCTAAGTCTAAAAAAAATGTAAGAACTAAAGCTGAGAAAATATTTAAAGAATATCGTCTCAAATGTAAAAGTCTAGTAAAATTCGATACTAAGCCAGAAATAACAACGATTATTTGTAGTTTTCAAAAAATAATGTTGCAGAGGACCACCCGGCGCAATTAGTCGGTATTGACGATCAAATTAGTGATCCTCTTTTTTATATATCTCCTAGCTGTTTTGCCTTAGCCTTTAGCATCTTTACATTTTGTAACTCTGGGTGATGTAATACTGCTGTGCGGAATTGTTCGTGACACAACGACTGCTCCTTTTCACTGCCGACTTAAGTGTTTTCTTTGGGGCCAGCACATGGAACATTAGGCGAGAATAAGTCCATTCGACAACTCGCCTAATGGGTTATGCGATTTCGAGGCCATCTTTTCTTTATTCTTTTGACTGCCTTGTACCCTTTTGCTCAATTGTGTCCATGTTTTCCCTCCAAGTTTAAATACCTGAAACTCAAGATTTTTCATCATTTTTGGGATAAAATATGCATTCGAGGACACTAAATTTATAAAAATATATCCCTAAATGTGTCCAAATCAAGGACTCATCAACATCCCCAACTTAAACTTTTGTTTGTCCTCAAGTAAAACTCTAGTTATGCGCTTCAAAAAGGATCTGTCAAATAGAGATACACAATACTAAATCATGAATGTACACAACAAGAATCAACTTACTCATGCAAGGATAAATTGTGTACTTAAAGACTTAAGTTGGTACACACCATTATCAAAGATTTTTAAGCTTATGATAATTGCTTCAAATGTGTGTTCAAGTTCAACGAAATTGGTCAAATGCTCTTACATAAAGAATGATTCCGTATTCCCGAACAATAGCTCAAGCACATTAAATTTCATAATCAAATGCAACACTGACACTCACAAAGATGAACATTATGCACCACTTCACCCATAGGTTTGCCCGTATTATTCAATCAACCTTTGTTTCATTTCTCTCAAGATCAAAAAGGTCTTTACGAGGCTTGTAACGGGGCAGGCTGTAAATGTATTGTCATTTAGGCTCAGTGACTTTTCATCTTCATGAAATGTGGTGCTCCCAATACTTCCTTCCCTTTCCTTTCATCATTTTCTTTTGTGCTCATAACTCATTCCCTTATTCACTTTTCTATGGATTGTTTGGAGACCCCATTTTCTTTTTCACTTTCAACTCTTTATTCGACAACTTTTTTGTTCTTTTTTATTTTTCTCTCTGCTATTTTTTTTATATGGAGGAGTTCCTTTATTTTAAATACCATGTGTGTAATGAGACATTTCTTGCACTTCTTGACCTGCCTTTTCTTTTTCACCACACCCCTAACTTAGGTTTTTGGCTTTAGTTGGCTATTGAATCAACCACAAATAAAAAAATTTTAGGTACTGGGTTAAGAAAGGTCATGTTTTCAGTAAGTTTTGTCCAAAGAAAGGTAAGGCTCAAGGGGTGTTCAGAAGAGGTTCACACATTCACAAGGTAGGCCACAAAAGAGGTATATGTCAAATTGGTTCACACTCTTTCATGATTGCCTAAGATCATATCATTAGATCACATCGCTTAGTAAACCGGACCAACGAGGCATATTATATGTGTCATCATGTATTGTTCATGGTAAGCTCATCACACAAGGCATCAACACCAAAGTAAAACAAGACTACACACTTTTGCTAGTGTACAATGTTCATCGAAGGAAACTTGATTTGATACTTCTCTAGTCACAAAGAGATGGAAAAATGTAACGACCCATTTGGTCGTTTTAAATACTAGGACTTTTTATGTCAGAAAATACTTTCCGATAGATTTAAATGGGTGTTTTGGACTATTCATAATTATAATTATGAAATTAGTGGGGTAATTTTAATAATTTATTTAGTTGGTGGTTAAAGAAGATAATAGTGAAATAAATAGTGGGTTACTTTTATAACTTTTTATAATTGATTATATGATAATTAGGGTAATAAGTAGTGAAGAAAATAAAAAGAGCGGAGAAGGGTAGTTTGTCGCATCTCAAGAAGGAACGTTACAGGTACATAATCTATGCAATTTCCCTACATATTGGTTATAAAGATTTTGTTCTTAGATCATGATTAAGCTTTCAAGATTTTACTTTTCACATATTAATGGTTGGGGGAGGGGGATTTCCATTATTTTAATATGAGAATGATGATTATTAAAGTGTTAATTATTACAAAAGCAAAAGGCGAATTGAAATTCCTCTCTGCAACCACGTGAGGATTGATTGGAAAATTTAGGCCAAACATTAATTGTGTGATGGAAGGGAGGATTGATTATTTTATTAGTAGGTTAGTATTTAGTGTGTATAGGTTTCATGTATAATTGTCGTATATGGTCATGTGAGTGGAATCAAATTCTGTTGGGTTTCTGTTTGAAAAATCTGTCAACAAATATATGCACTAATATTGATAAATGCCAAGGTGAATTAAGGTAAGGTCATATTGTTATTATTATTATTAGTATTAGTGTTATTGAGTTTAGATGAGAGAGAGGAAATTGACTTCATGGTGTTGCTAGCCTGCCACTGGTTTCGTAACCAGTGGCCTAATTTTAATATTATAATTTTGTTATGATATAAGAAATCAAAGTTTGATATATTGAGATAGGTAATTAAATATTTGGTGTATTATACTATATGATTATTATTAAAATTGTGCTAAGTGGAGGAATTAAGGCTTACTCTTAGGTTTGAATTTTAGGAAATATATATATAAAGTTAGGTGAATTTTGGGTCTAAGCTAGACATAGAGTAATGTGATGTTTGTAGACTCGTTAACTTACAAATATGCATATATATTTGATAGATTGGAAAGGTTCAGAAGCATTGAGGAAAGGAAAAGTATTGTAAAAGTAGCTTGCGTGACTGCGGTTCTTCGGTGGAGGTAGGTTATGGTTT
>NC_028646.1:48359546-48363500 GCF_001406875.1 Solanum pennellii | reverse complement strand
AGTCTAGTAGAGTCTTAAGGAACGGTAGGGGGACGCCTTTACTTTTCTTTGGGAGGCTATAGGACTTTAGGAAAATTCAATTCTTTCTTTCTTTCGTGCTATTACTTGGATCCAATTGGTATCTAGGTGATACAAATTGGTATCTGAACTTCTTCACTCTAATTTTAGAAATAGATATATTTTCTCGATCGCAAAATATGGTGGTAGTCTCATGTCGAGTGTCGGTTAATAAAGACACTACTATGACTTCATAGAGTGAGGGTATATTAGAGAAAGTCATCGATGCTTACTTGGTTAGAGTTAGGAAGTGTGTTATTTTTGTTATTGAATTGATCTAAGAAGTAAAACAAATTGTTTGGTCTAGAGAGAGAACATATTCGATAATGTTTTGCAGTAATGGGTAGAAATATGTGGGCTATTTGGGTACGATATTATGGACAGGTATGATTTGTTCTAGTGAGGTATCTAACGGACTTTCACGGTGTGGAAGTACTAGGGTTATGTGGAAACAGGCACGTCGATTGTCAAGTATGAAAAGTAATTACTAAAGGAGTTACAAGTTGTACGACATGGTCAAATAATAAGATTTAGTGTTGCATTCACATTTGAGAAACAACTAGTTTATTACTACAAGAACTTAGATTGAGCATTATTTTGAAGGAAAATTTTAGTGGTTGAGCTTTATTTTAAAGGAAAATTTTGGTGGTGGATCTTTGGTACAATATTAATACATTTAGGTTGTGAAATGTATCTTGAGGGTTCTGAATGAGTACTGACGATTTTATCTTAAGCTTCAAAAGGGTAGATTGATACTATATTGACAAATCTAGGAAAAAAAAGAAGTCTTAGTAAATATACTTGGGTGAACTAAATTGAAGATTTTAGTAAGAAAATGCTTATAAAATTGGGTTAGTCCCTTGAATTTGATTGGTATACCAGAGTTTAAGGTCTCAGGTTATAAAACGGCTCACTTCGTGGTGATAACAAGGACTAACTGAGCATGATGGTGAAAAGAGTTCGTGAGGGGTTGTGATTGAGATGAAACTATATAATAAGGATTTGTTGGTTAAATGATTTTTGCATGGTAATAAAGACTTGTGAGTATCTAAGGTTGTGAATTTCTACTATTTAGTGAAGTAATGTGATTGTATGGAATGTTTTAGAAGATATTGGGGCACCGCTCGTATAGAACTTAAAGGAGATAGAGTCATAATTAAAATAAGATAAAGTTTATGGGATGTGTAGCTTTCAGAATTAGGTGAGAGCAAGGATTATTTTCTTTGTATGCTTGGATTAAAAATGTATCTTCGAAAGGATTGAGAATGCGGTTCAAGAGCGCGTGATTTTTCCTATTTTGTTTTGGTTAAAGCAATAATGTAACAGGTTAATCAGATTGGTTAAAAGTTATTGGATAAATTTTAAGAGAGGAGTGTACAAGCGTTCAACTTGAGTGGGATGATAAGCTTTGTTGTAGTGTTGAATATAATAATTAGTAGGGTTAGATTTTTAGCGTAGGATATGGTAAGGTTGATGATAAGATAAGATACAGTAATTCACAAAAATCTTCAAAGTATAAGCAAATATATATATATATATATAAGGGCATTGTATTACACAGTTGTACTTACAATTCAATTTTTTTTGTTATAAGTCTGGATTTATAGTGATATATTTTGTCAAGGTATGAATTAGTAAGATGAGAAATGATTGATTGCATCGGTATTGAGCATGTGAAAGAGTTTATGCATGTTTTGGACCATAAAGTTTTTTTTTTTTTTTTGCTTGTTAAAGGATGTAAAGAAGGGTTTACCCTCAGAGTTTTGATTTAGGGTGTGAAGTAAAATATCATGGATTATTGGTAAAACATGAGATCACTAAGCAAGCTAGAGAAACAAGAGTTTGATATATTGAAGGGTCGAGATATTAGAATTTTGCACCATAGAAAGAATTAGAGAAAAGTGAAGGAATAAGACCTCTTGTATAAACCCATGGGGTGTAGTTGACGGTTGTATTGATTTTTGCGTATGAGTTTAGATATGACTGTGAGATGTGAACTAGTTCGGTACAAACTTACTAGGAATTTATCATCGACTTTCATAAATGAGGTATGAAAATTTTAGAGTTTTATCTGGTATTAGATTGCTCAAATTAAGATAGATGACTTACGAATGATGCACAAGGTGAGATATAATTTTACATGGTTATAAAAAGAAAGTTGGATTAATACTCTATTGATGGAACTATTGATGGAACTACATAGAATGTTATGATGTGTTACATAGACATTTGATAGTAAATAGAGGTTATGAGCTCATAGTATATAAACTAATAGCGGTGACTAAATTTTTTTTTGAAGTGTTGGTATGAGTTATAGAATGATTTTAATGGTAGCATAAATTAGGTATATGAAATATTGTGTAGAGCCGACATTGTGTGATTTAATAACTCTATCTCGAAGGGAGAGTACTATTACTTTTGAAAGTATATCTATTAGCCTTGGGTGAGGCCCCTATCTAATATGCGATATTTAAATGAAAAGAGAAGGAGCTATAGTTTGAAATTTTTAGAGGCGACAATGTGTTTTCTGAGAAGACTAGATAGGAGTGACAATTTGAGAGTAAGGCAAATGAATGGTGTAGTTATGATTTTTGGTTTGATACTTTTGATATGAGATTTTGGGTACTAATATATTGGAGTAATAGAGAGACAACTACCCTTTCTTGCCATTGCCTTCTTTTGATCGTTCGAGGACGAACGATGGGTAAATTGGTATCTAATGTAACGACCCATTTGGTCGTTTTAAATACTAGGACTTTTTATGTCAGAAAATACTTTCCGATAGATTTAAATGGGTGTTTTGGACTATTCATAATTATAATTATGAAATTAGTGGGGTAATTTTAATAATTTATTTAGTTGGTGGTTAAAGAAGATAATAGTGAAATAAATAGTGGGTTACTTTTATCACTTTTTATAATTGATTATATGATAATTAGGGTAATAAGTAGTGAAGAAAATAAAAAGAGCGGAGAAGGGTAGTTTGTCGCATCTCAAGAAGGAACGTTACAGGTACATAATCTATGCAATTTCCCTACATATTGGTTATAAAGATTTTGTTCTTAGATCATGATTAAGCTTTCAAGATTTTACTTTTCACATATTAATGGTTGGGGGAGGGGGATTTCCATTATTTTAATATGAGAATGATGATTATTAAAGTGTTAATTATTACAAAAGCAAAAGGCGAATTGAAATTCCTCTCTGCAACCACGTGAGGATTGATTGGAAAATTTAGGCCAAACATTAATTGTGTGATGGAAGGGAGGATTGATTATTTTATTAGTAGGTTAGTATTTAGTGTGTATAGGTTTCATGTATAATTGTCGTATATGGTCATGTGAGTGGAATCAAATTCTGTTGGGTTTCTGTTTGAAAAATCTGTCAACAAATATATGCACTAATATTGATAAATGCCAAGGTGAATTAAGGTAAGGTCATATTGTTATTATTATTATTAGTATTAGTGTTATTGAGTTTAGATGAGAGAGAGGAAATTGACTTCATGGTGTTGCTAGCCTGCCACTGGTTTCGTAACCAGTGGCCTAATTTTAATATTATAATTTTGTTATGATATAAGAAATCAAAGTTTGATATATTGAGATAGGTAATTAAATATTTGGTGTATTATACTATATGATTATTATTAAAATTGTGCTAAGTGGAGGAATTAAGGCTTACTCTTAGGTTTGAATTTTAGGAAATATATATATAAAGTTAGGTGAATTTTGGGTCTAAGCTAGACATAGAGTAATGTGATGTTTGTAGACTCGTTAACTTACAAATATGCATATATATTTGATAGATTGGAAAGGTTCAGAAGCATTGAGGAAAGGAAAAGTATTGTAAAAGTAGCTTGCGTGACTGCGGTTCTTCGGTGGAGGTAGGTTATGGTTT
>NC_028646.1:48337685-48356958 GCF_001406875.1 Solanum pennellii | reverse complement strand
CTTTTGTTTATTTTAGCTTCTTAGAATACTCTTAGTTTAGTAATTTGATCATAGATGTTCTTGTGGTGATGACTTCCAGATTTTGGGGAATAATAGATATTGAATTGTCTTTTTATTAATGAGTTTAAGTCTTCCGCATTACTTTCTGTTGATATTATATTGAAATGTTAGGGTTTAGATTGGTTGGTTCGCTCACATAGGAGGGTAAGTGTGGGTGCCAGTCGCGGCTCGGTTTTGGGTCGTGACAAAAAAGTTCATGTACTGTCTATTCAACTTCATTTGGATCCGTCGTAGCCGCACATTCATGTTCGTTCGATTCAAAGCACCATTCAGGTCATCAGTATTGATCAAAATTGAGACTCAAATTGGCTAAGGATCAACCATATTAAAAATACAGAAAAAGCGGTGGCAAAAAATAAGATTTATTTTATGGGTAAGAAACTTTTACTACTAAAACAAAAGAAGCCACAAGCTAAAACATCCACAAAAAGCATTATCAAACACAATTTTACGCATAATAACACAAATACATCACCAAAAAAAAGTCACAAGCCAAATAAAAAAGGTGGGTCTCATCCCACCATAACATAAAACATATTTATACTAAAATGAGAATACAATGATCCAAAGGTCAAAATAGAGAAACACAAAGAGAGAGGTAGAGAAAAATCATGTCTACACAGTCGCTCCATCTGTCTGGGCATCAATGCCAATGTGTCATCCTGGACTTAAGTACTAATCCCTGGAGTCTCTTTAGAAGATTCAGTTGTGAATGACTTGCTAAATGTCCAAGTGATGAGCTACCAAAAAATCGTTCATAGCTATGTAGATTCCATGGGTCTATGATTGAACAATGAAGTCTTAGGGATTAATCCTGTTGGTGAAATTGGGCTTCTTTCCCTTACTATCCATCTTGCGAGGTTTTGTTTCCCTTGTATTTTTCCTGAAATTTTTTACCTGATGTGTTGGGGTTCCATATTTCTTCCAGCTACCTTTGGTCTAGACATATTCGCAAAGCTTCAAAAAAGAGTAAGAAAGTATTAAAATGCAAAGATAGAAGATCAACTACATATAAATTCACTGAACCTGTTGGCAAATCGCGCAACCATTTTGGCGAGACACCGAGTGCAGTGCACAGAGTATACAGGAGGCAGACAAAGGGAGAAAAACATGATTGTCGGCGAGTCACTGAGTGCTTTCGGCGACCTCAAGCTTCTCGCCAAAAGTTACAGACTCCTAATCACATAAGGCATGAATTTAAAGGTGAGATAGGAAAAATTGTCGAGTGGTTTGGTAAGCGCGATTCAGTTCACCAAACGTCCCACCGTGCCTACTTTCATCCCCCTTATTCTATTCAACCTCGAAAAAAAATTAGATCATGCACTATTTAAATTAAGCCTATACCCAACAACACTTATGCACAACCCCACATAATTCATACATTTTAAGGAACAAATTTTGAAAATCAACTATTTAAAAAAGATAGGGCAAGATTATCGAATCAAAATAGGCAATTAAACATTATAGTCCAACCAGAAAGGCCCAACACACATAAATAAGGTAATATTATTGTATTTGAGTATAAAAGCAATAAAAAGAACTCAGGGCTTGGAAACAAACCTTTCGCGCTGACTAAATTTAGAATGAATAGCTAGGCAGCAATATAGTTAAAGTTCCAAGCATAAATCGTCAACTAAAATACTTTAAGAGTGCAGATTATTTGAAAATGAAACTAGTTGTGAGTTTGTAATGTTTGAAAATGAGGGAAAGTGAAGGAAATTGAAACTTTTAATACTTTGGCTTGAAAAATATCCAGTTCTCGTCCATTCGACGACATTAGTCGAGGTAGCTGAATTATTTGGTCTCACGTGGAGAAATCACCTACCTTGTCGAGTTTTGTAGAACCACCAGTCATTTTTGGGAGTTTAAACGATGGGAAATATCTGGTTCACAAACTGGGTTGGCGGTTCACCAATAATTTCTTGGATACTCCGAGTTTTACAAACACTACCTTTAAGTTGTCTTGAATCCAACGGTCCCCTACATATTGAGCAATAAGTAGCTTGGACCTTTTTTCTTACCAATCTCCTTTTTTTCCAACACTTGTCAGAATTCATCCTGCACAACCAACACAATTATTTTTAAATAGACATGAAGCAATAAAAAGGGTTTTGGGTTGGTTCTCAAACAACGCCTTATTTAACATTGTGGCATGATGCAAGTGCACTTTTAAACCTTATTCTTAGGGTTTGCCATAGTGTCACTAGCAAAAACCCTTTGTTGCCACAGGCTTAAATGTGTCAAAATCTGGCCCATCCGAGCTTCCAATTGCTTGATTTGAGACAGAATGGGAGCTGAGAATCTAGCTAAGTGTCAATGCATCTTCTTTCATTTCTTTTAAAATCTTGTCTGACTCCTCAAATTTTTTGAGGATGCACGAGAGCATATATTTAGACTTGCCACTGTTTGAATCCTTTGGTTTTTGACATTCGTGGGAAGGCACATACCTATCCCTCTCCCCTCCTTCCAATTGTGATTTTGATCCCTCCATTCCCGATCTGGATATTTGCATCCTTCATCTTTATTTAAAGCTTGGTTGCCACCCTACCTAGGGTAGTTTGAAAAATGATGTCCACCTTTGTTAGCTATGAAGTTTACCTTTTCATTATACAATGTATGGAATTAGGATTCATCTGACTTAGCACACCAGACACCCACAATATTGACACCTAGAGCACTAGCTACTATGATATATTTAAACAAAATTTCAAGTTGTATCATATTTTTTCCATGTTATTATATCTTTATTGATCTTTCTCCATCTGCTCCTTGACTAATTTGAATAAGAGGGGAGATACCTGATCTTCACGGATATACCAGGTCTTGTTGTCTTTGGTCATTCCATCCAATAGTTGTGTTGCTCTTACATAAAGATATTGCATTAAACCTCTTGAAGAATGTTAGTCAGAGAAACCCTTGTTTATAAAGTCAAGACTCTGGTAAAAGCATTGTAATAATACGTTAACATGCAAGTCATGCGTTGGGCATTGTAGCACCAACTTCTTGAATCGCAGCCAAGTCTCATGAATTGGCTCGCCCTGAAAATGTTTAAAGCTTTGGATGATGTCCCGAAGAGTTATCATCTTCGAAGGAGTGAAACATCACACCATAAACATGGTGAACAACTCCTCCCACGAAGTGATTGAGTCACATGGCAACTCAGCCAACCACTTGCATGTTTCCCCCATCAAAAAGAACGGAAATAACCTCACCCGAACTGACTCTTGAGAGATGTTCTTGAAGGAGATTGGTCTAGATATATCAACGAAGTTTCGAAGATGTTCATGAGTAACCTCATGGGTGAATCTACTGAAAAGTCCATTTAGTTGCAAAAGTTGCAACATGGTGCTCGTGATGTGTAACACTGCATTCCCTTCAGCTAGTGGTAAGAGAATGGCACCTCACATGAGATTGGGGTCATTTGCATGAGGCTCGTTGACATCGTTGAGGTATCAATGTCATCTTCCTGGCCTATTTGGTTGTCATCAACGCTCATACTTCTTGTTTTCAATAAAAACAAGCAAAACAAAACAAAAAATTAAATTAGTTCAACTATAACCAACAAGATCAAGATTCAACTTAACCAAAAATTCCCAAAAAAAACCACTCCTAGGCAGCAGCACAATTTTGACTAGATATAACAGGAAACTTCTTCCAATTATAAGTGCCAACAATCGCAAGTAGTTACTACCGGGTACAACCTATGAATAGTAATTTTTTGTAAATTTGTGACTAAGCTAGACTTTAGTAGGGTGAATTCTCTCTCGATCAACTTAACCCGAATCAAATCTATATCCATTGAACATAAATTTTATACGATTATGCCCAGCCTTTGCCTTAGATCATTCACTTCTCGAGCGAAAACTGTGGGAGAGGGATTAGGTTCACACTCTCGATCTAAACCCACGTAACCCAATAACCACTGGTTATCGATTCAGTATTCTCGGTCTTAAGACCTTCCTCTCGAGCAAGTCAAATACATGAAGGTAAAATCATATTTGCAACTACAATCCCATTAAATTCATACACAACTACTGAACGAAATCACATTTAAACAACAAGTAAATCATCAATATGCAAGATCCAGCAATATATTCAACCCATACTCACATAATCACCTATCATGAATTGGGACTTTCGCTAGACATCGTAAAGATATAAATATTAATACCAACTTGCATTTCAATCAACTGGTATGATAGAAATGTCTTTACACATGCCTACAATAAAGATTCTTTGATATCCATTTCCAATTTCTTAGAGTTTTGAAAACCATTAAGTCTTCAAAGTTTAAGAACAAAGTCTCACAAAAACACTAGGAACTAATTGAGAAAATATTATAATAACACAGTTTCACATGTATAAGTCTAGTAAAATTCGATACTACGCTAAAAATAACAATGAGCAGTCATAGTTTTTGAAAAATTATGCTGTGAAAGACCACTCAACGTCGTTACTTAGCATTGCCGATTAACTCTATGATCCTCTCTTTTGTATATCTCCTCGCCATTTTGCCTTAGACTTCCACATCTTCACATTCTTTAACTTTTGGTGACGTAGTACTCCTTCGTAGAACTTCTCAGCAACACGCTGACTTAAATCTTTCCTTTTGGGATTACTACTCTGGAACATTAGGCGAGAATAGGTCTATTTTGAGACTCACCTAATGGGTATGGTGATCCTCAGTCCGTCCTTTCTTCATTCTTTCCATTATCTTGTTCTTGTTTACTCAATTGTGTCCATGCTTTGACTCCAAGTCTAAATACCTGAAACTCGAGCTTTTTCATCAGTTTTCGAGACAAAATATTCATGTGAGGACATTATATCTACAAATAAATAGCCCTAAATGATTCCAAATCATGGACTCATCAATAAAATTGGTATATTCATGATTGAGGTGAATGGATGATCGTAACTTTGTTTTGTTATGTATTTGTTAGTTATTTTATTTATTTCTTATTCTTTAATATTTATTCATTAGCTAACATATATATTATGTGTTTTGCAGGTGGCATCTTTTAAAGGATGATCTTTGAGCTTTTAAAGACTTTATTAGATGACTTTATACATAGGCTTATCACTCTTGGATTAAGATTTCAAATAGTATACACCAGGCGATGTTTAATGAATTTGAAGTATTTATTTTTAGTTAAGTTTATTATACTTTAATATTTTTTTTACTATCGATTTCGTTAATAGTGTTAATTTTTTTGTCAAAATGTGTGAATTTGGGTGTTGAGGTACAGTTTGGCCACTACGACCAAATTTGAGAGATGGGCATCTGCCAGAATGTCTAGCTGGCTAAAGAAAGTTCATGATGATCAATGTCAGGATTAAATGTAGCCTCATATTTTTTATTAATTGTGTCTGTATTGGAACATAGATAAGTCTAAGGTAATGTTAGCACAGGACAAAAAGGCTACAGGCGATCTCAAGGGTTGCTAAATTCACACCGAAGGTGAAAAGACCGATGGAACAATTTCAAGAGAGATGAAAGTTCTAGTTCAAAGTTTTAAATGAATAATTAGTTGATTCATATATATCTTTATAAATTTTAGTTTTTAATTTATAGAAAAAAAAATTGGGGCACACCATAATTTGACCGGAGGTTTCCACGAGGGAGATATTGTAACATCTCGTAACTTGAATTAACTAATACTAAGTTAGGAACCAAGAATATTCATTTTTAGAAATAAGTAGGGATATCTAGTAAATTTCCAGCTTTCAAAAGTGAGTTTTGGTAATTTTCAAACAGCCATAACTTCAAGTTCAGGAAGAATTTGGATGAGTTCTTTGTATGGTTGGAAAAGCTCTTCCAAATCCACCAAGTTTGCGAAAATCCGAGGTCCTCTGAGGGACATATGCCTTTTGGAAGTTGGGCTGTGGAGATGACGAAAATCTAATCCGTATTTTAGTAAGGGCAAAGTTGTCTTTTCACCCTAATATTTCCTAATTCATTTTAAGGTTATATTAGGGATAAAACCAAGTAGCAACTCAGTTTGGAAAAACCTAGAATTCTTAGGACTTGGGAGAAAAGAGAAAAGAAGAGGTGAAAAGAGGAGAAATGAGAAGAAGAAGCAAGAACGCCAAGAATCGTTGTGTGGATTTTATGTGGAAGCTTTTCTGTTGGGTTACTTCACTCACACACCAATTTATTCAATTCATAAAATTTATAGGTTATTTTATGTTAGAAGTTATGTTCTTGAAAGAAAGTTTGATTTCGTGTTAATTGGATTGTTGGTTTCCATTGTTGGTGTGATTCTTGTTTCTTCAAGTTATTTTGAGTGGAATTCAGTAGATTTTCATAGTACTAAGGGTTCCCAACGTTTTCTGAAAAAGCTAGAAAGTTTTTAGAGAGTTTGCAAATGGAAAACAAGTTGAAAAATTTGTCAGACGCATCTTAGGAGCTGCACGCTTGAAACTAGCCTCAATCAACAAGGGCTTGGTGCAGCGTGCCACCAGTTCGCCAGAACCAAGCCTCAGTCAACTGAGGCTGGCGTGGCGCGCCACCAGTTGGTTTAACCCGGTGTTTTTGGTCTAGTTTTTGTAGTTTATCCCTTTTTAGACCTTTTCCAAGGTACATTAATATCTTCAAATGATTAGTAAATACCTAGAAATTAACCAAAGAACTCAAATCGAAACCTTGAATCCATAACTAATTCAAGGGAAGCCAAGATCAACATCAAAGAAGTTAAAGATTCAAGTTTAAAAGATAATAAGCAAGTCAAAGTGTGTCCTTAAATTTTTCAAAGAGTCTTCAATAATCATTTTAAATCTGATTTAAGTCTTAAGTTACATGTCGAGCAAAGAGAAAGAGTTATGTCTTAAAAGCTATATAGGATTCTCAAAGAGTTAAAGTTTCAAGTTAAGTAACGAGCAAGAGTGGAGTTCATTTCTATAAAGTTATAAGGGGGACTATGTATTTCCCAAAAGCTGATAATTTTTCACATTTAAGTAAAAAGTGAACGAAGAAGTTCCAAAAAAGTTTTGAACTAATGAGGGGAACTTTGTTTCCAATAGGAGCTTCTTAAAGCTAAAGGTTCAGTAAATTATCTCAACCCAAAGGAAGGAAGTTTTATTAAAAGTATGAGCTAAAGTAATTTTTGGGAGTGGTATTGAGCACCGATGAGGGAATAAGTGTTCAGATAACTCAAGTCCCCATGTAAACCATGTAGTCATCATAGGTATCAACGTGTCATACTTTTTATCTGATCACATAAGTTTAGCCAGTGGATCCACTAGGTAAAGGGTGTCCTATGCGACGACAAAGAATAGGACAGTTCTGGTAGTTTGGACGAGACGTTGTATCATCACTTAAACTCATAATGCTGGTTATTGGTTAGAGAAACTCTCACAGAAACTATATTACTTTCATATATAAGTAAAGTTGAGTTTATTAATGTTTAATCTTTAATGAACTATATTACTTTCATATATATGTGTGTGTGTGTGTGTGTGTGTGTGTGTGTGTGTGTGTGTGTGTGTGTGTGTGTGTATCCTTTGCCATATATTTAGTTGTTATCTTATGAGTTGAGCAGAGTAATGAGTAAGTTCATCCTTACTTTATTTCAAGCTATATAGTTTAGTTTAGCACTCCAACTCGCATACCTATACATTTGATATACTAATTCTAGTTGCCTGGATCATTTTATAATACTGACGTAGGTAACCAGGATCAGCACACAGTGCTTCGCTGATTTAGATTGAGCTCCAGAGTTAGTGGTGAGCCTCCCTGCATTCAAGAGGACATCTATTTCATTTGCTTTAGTAGTTGAGTTTTATGATGTTGTGGGGTCTGTCCCAACATCCATCTCAGTCAGTTTAAAGGCTTTGTAGACAAGGTAGTAGTTCAGTTGTGAAGTATCATTTATTTTATACTTAGAATGTTTCAGTATTGAGACTTAATGCCATTTTGGCCAAAACATTATCTAAGTTATCTTATGAGAATTCTTTTAAATTATGTGTCAGAGATGTGTAAGTCTTCCAATGAGTTAAGAAAGTCAGAACAAGGGTTCTCTTTGGGGCAATCAATCGTCTTCGAGTGCTAGTCCCGCCCAAGGTGTAGGCTTAGCGCTTGACAAACTTTTTATCATAATATAGAGTTCAAGCGTACTAGGGAGTCTATGATGTTGTGTCTGTAGAGTCTTATTCATCTGTGTGAAGCGCGCCACATTTTTTATTAGGAGGCTACAACCTTTAGGAACGTTTCACTTCTTTTGTTATCATTTTGTGCGTGGGGTTTAACTTTAAAAGTCTCTCTTTAATTCGTGCTTGCACGTATTTTTAGATCATTATTCCTCCTCAAAGAGCAGTCAGAGGTCGACCAGTACGAAGAAATGTTGACGAACAAGAGGTTCCTAATGCACCTGATGTACAACCCCAAGGAGAGGTTACCAATACCGAATTTTGAGAAGTTATTCGGATGTTGATTAAAGTTGTGACCAATCAGGTCGGTCAACAAGGAAGATATCAACAAGGAGAGGCTGACACTTCGAGGATTCTGTAATTCCTAAGGATGAATCCCCCAAGCTTCACTGCTTTGAGCAATATTGAGGATTCAGAACTCTTTGTAGAAGAGTTGAAGAAGGTATTCGAGGTGATGCATATGGTTGGAACTGAGAGAGTTGAATTGGCAGCATACCAACTGAAGAGTGTGGCTAGAACCTGGTTTGATTAATGGAAAGATGGTAGGGATGAGGAGGCACCACATCCAAACTGGCTTACTCTGAAGAAGCCTTCTTGGGGAAGTTCTTTCCCCGAGAGCTGAAAGAAGACAAGGGAGTTCCTCACTTAGAAATAGGACTACATGAGTGTTCATGAGTACGGCTTGAATTTCACCAAACTATCTCGCTATGCTCTGGAAATAGTGAAAGATATGAGGAGCATAATGAGCTTCTTTGTTTCTAGTTTAGGTCGTGCTTCAAGAAAAGAAGGTAGGCTGCAATGTTGATTGGTGACATGGACATAAACAAGCTTATGGTCTATGTGCAACAAGTTGAGGAGGAGAAGCTGAGGAACAGAGAGGAATACCAAAAAAAGAAAGTGAGAACGCAGAAAGCATGGATTGGGAATCAATTTTTCAACAGAAGGGTGGTTCAAGTCGACCCCAATTTCAGAATTAAAAGTGGCATGCACCATCATCTGCTAGTGCACATGCGCCCAGAAACCGAGGTCAATATAGTGGCTAAAATTAGAAGTATTTCAAAGAGAGACCCGGTCAGTCTCAAGGTAGTGTGGCACAAGGAGGAAGTAGGCATCTTACATGTACTAAGTGTGGTAGAAACCACCCAGGAGATTGTTGTAATGTCAAGACAGGTTGTTTCAAGTGTGGTCAAGAAGATAACTTAATGAAAGATTGCCCCAAGAATAAACAAGGTGGTGGAAATTTGGGAAATAAAGCTCAATCTTCATCAGCTGCTCCACCAGGCAGGGCAGCACCTAGGGGAGCTACTTCTGGTACTTGTGGAGGAATAAACCGCTTGTATGATCTCAATAATTGCCAAGAACAAGAGATCTCTCCAGATGTTGTCACGGGTATCATCAAAGTTTTTACTTTTGATGATTATGCTTTTGTTAGACTGATTATGCTTTGTTAGACAAAGGAGCAAGTTTATCCATTGTAACCCCTTATGTTGCAAATCAGTTTGAGATTCTTCTTGAAAAACACTGTGAACCCTTCTGTGTTTCCACACCTGTTGGGGAGTCTATTCTAGGGAAAGAGTCTATCGTGATTGTCTTGTTTCCTTCAATCACAACACCATGCCTGATTTAATAGAGTTCGACAATGTGGATTTTTTATTTCATTCTAGGTATGGAATGACTTCATGTCTGTTATGCATCAATATATTGCATTCTCGATTTGTCAAGTTTATGATTCCTAATGAGCCAGACATAGAGTGGAGTAGTAGTTCAGCAGTGTCTAAGAGTCATTTCATTTCATACCTTAAGGTGAGGAAGTTAGTTCTAAGGAGTGTATCTATCACTTAGTCCGAGGTAATAATCAAGTTAGTTTCTAAGGGGTGTATCTATCACTTAGTCCGAGGTAATGAGTCAAGTGTTAAGGTACCTTTCTTTCAGTTAGTTTTTATAGTGAATGAATTTCCATAGGTCTTCCTTGATGATCTACCCAAAGTCCCTCCAGAAATAGAGATAGACTTGGCATAGACATCATCCAAGATACTCTTCCTATTCATATTCCGCCATAAAGAATGGCACCAGCAAAGTTAAAATAGCTAAAAGAAAAATTGAAGGATTTATTTAGATAAAGGCCTCATTCAACCAAGTGTCTCACCTTGGGGTGCTCTGGACTTGTTTGTTAGGATGAAGGATGGGTTCCTTAGGATGTGTATAGACCACCGCTAATTGTATAAGGTAACCATCAAGAATAAATATCCTCTCCCAAGGATAGATGATCGCTTCGATCAACTTCAGGGTGCTTCTTAATTTTCCAAGATTGACCTTAGATCAGGCTATCATCTGCTGAAAGTAAGGGAATGTGATATTCCAAAGATAGTTTCTAGAAAAAGGTATGGGCATTATCAATTTGTGGATATGTCCTTTGGTTCAACAAATGCACCTGCAGTGTTCATGGATTTTATGAACAGCGTCTTCAAACCTTATTTAGAGTTGTTTGTCATCATCTTCATTGATGACATACTGGTTTATTCAAGGAATGACAAAAATCATGCTTTGACATAAGGATTGTTCTTCAGACTTTGAGATATGAAGAGTTATATGCCAAGTTCTCCTAGTGCGAGTTTTGGCTTAAGTCTTTGGCATTATTAGGCCATATTGTTTCTGGTGAAGCGATTAGAGTTGACACTTAGAAGATCAAGTTGTTCAAACTTGTCCTAGACCTACATCTCCAACAAATATAAGGAGTTTCTTGGGCTTGCCAGGCTATTATAGGAGATTTGTTGAAGGATTTTCATATATCTCATCTTCTTTGACCAAGCTAACTCAGAAAATGGTCAAGTTTTAATGGTCTGAAGATTGTGAGAAAAGCTTTCAGGAATTGAAAAAGAGATTGACTACCGCTCCAGTTTTGACCTTACCAGAGGGTACTAGAGGTTTTATGGTGTATTGTGATGCATCAAGAGTTGGCTTGGAATGTGTGTTAATGCAGAATGGCAAGGTTATAGCTTATTCTTCGAGACACTTAAAGATTCATGAGAAGAACTATCCAACTTATGACTTAGACATGGTTATAGTAGTGTTTGCTTTGAAGATATGGCATCACTACTTGTATAGTGTTCATGTTGATATATTCAGTGATCACAAGAGCGTCCAATATGTGTTCACTCAAAAAAAAATCAACCTCAGACAGAGAATGTGGTTGGAATTACTCAAGTATTATGATATAAGTATTATTTACCACCCACGTAAGGCTAATGTGGTTGTTATGCCTTAATCAGGTTGTCCATGGGAAGTACTTCCCATGTTGAAGAAGGAAAATGGAGTTAGCTAAAGATGTACACATACTCGCATGTTTGGGAGTCAGACCTATGGACTCCACAGAAGGAGGCATATTGATGACCAATAGGGCTGAGTTATCATCAGTGTCTGAAGTGAAAGAGAAGCAAGAACAAGATCCCATTTTTCTTGATTTGAAGGCAAATGTCCTTCAACAAAGAATATTGTCTTTTGAAAAAGTACTAAGGCAGATTATGTGTACCTAAGGTGGATGGAATTCAAGAAAGGATCCTGGAGGAGGCTCATAGCTCCAGATATTCCATTCACCCTGGTTCCACCAAGATGTACAGTGATTTGAGAGAGGTATATTGATGGGAAGGTATGAAGAAAGATATTGTTAAGTTTGTTTCCAAGTTACCGAATTGCCAGCAAGCGAAGGTAGAGCACCAAAGGCCTGGAGGTTTAGCTCCAAACATAGAACTTCCGGAATGTAAGTGGGAGATGATTAATATGGATTTCATCACAGGCATGCCAAGGTCTCGAAGGAAACATGATTCTATTTGGGTGATTGTCGATAGAATGACATTTTCAGCCCAATTTTTGTCAATAAATACTACTTATTCGGTCGAGGATTATACTATGTTGTACCTTTAAGAAGTGGTAAGACTTCATGGAGTTTCGTTCTCCATTATTTTAGATAACGGAGGACAATTTACTGCTTCAAGAAATCTTTCGAGCAAGGTTTTGGTTCAAAGGTCAATTTGAGTACTGTTTTTCATCCTTAGACAGATGGACAAGCAGAGCGTATTATCCATACCTTAGAGGATATGTCGAGAGCTTGTGTGATCGACTTCAAGGGAAATTGGGATGATCATATATCTCTTATTGAGTTTGCCTGCAATAACAGTTTCCACTCGAGCATCCAAATGGCTCCATATGAAGCTCTTAATGGGAGAAGATGCAGATCTCCTATTGGGTGGTTCTAAGTTGGCGAAGCAGGGTTGATAGGACCAGATCTAGTTCACTAAGTTATGGAGAAGGTGAAAGTGATTCAAGAAAGGTTGAAGACAAAATAGATTCGCCAAAAGTCCTATACAGATTTTAGGAGAAGGCCATTAGAGTTTTAGGTAGATGATTGGGTGTATCTTAAGGTTTCACTCATGAAAGGAGTTATGAGGTTTGGTAATAAGGCGAAACTTATTTATCGGTACATTGGACCTTATAAAATCTCCAACATAGTGGGTAATGTGACATATGAGTTGGTGTTACCCCAAGAGTTAGCGACACTTCATCAAGTGTTTCATATTTCTATGCTGAAAAAGTGTTTTGGTGATCTTTCATTAATAGTACCAATAGAGAATGTGGGGATTAAGGATAACTTATCCTATGAAGATGTTCCGGTTCATATATTAGATCGTCAAGTTCTCAAGTTAAGGATGAAGGAAGTTGATTGAGTTAAGGCCCTTAGGAGGAACCAATTCATTGAACAAGCCACTTGGGAAGCTAAGGAGGATATGAAGAAGAGATATCCACATTTCTTTGAATCCGGAGAGAATGCAGACCAAGTTACTAAATTCTCTTCTTATCACTTTACAAAGATACGTATAAGCATGTTATTACTTGCATTTGTTTGTTGAGTGTTGAAATAATGTTACTACCCTTAGCTTAGTGAAAAAATTCTCATTCAATAAAGAAATTTCCCAAGAAGGAGATATTTTAACATCTCGTAAATTGAATCAACTAGGATTAAGATAAGAAACAAAAAATAATCGTTTTTGGAAATAAGTAGGGAAATCTGGAAAATTTCCAGCTTTCAAAAGTGAGTTTTAGTCATTTTCAAATGCCAATAACTTTCAGCTCATGAGGAGTTTGGATGAGTTATTTATATGGTGTGAATTCCCTTAGGAATATCTTTCCAACATCGCCAACTTTTTGAAAATCCGAGGTCTTATGAGGAAGATATGCCTTTCAGAATTTGAGTTGTTGAGCTGATGGAAATCTAATCCGGATTTAAGTAAGGGCAAAGTTATCTTTTTACCCTAGTATTTCCTAATTCGTATTATGGTTATATCAGGGGTAAAACCAAGTCCCAAATCACTTTTGAAAAAACCTAGAACGCTTAGGTCTTGGGAGAAAAGAGAAAAGAAGAGGAGAAAAGAGGAGAAAGGAGAAGTGTGTCAAGAACGCCAAGAATCGTTGCGTTGATTTCGTCGGGGTGATCCCTATAAGGTATGTGGGGTATTTTGTGTTGGGTTCACTCACACACAAATTTATAAAAATCATTAAATTTATAGATTATATCATGTTAGAAGTTAACATCTTGAAAGAAAGTTTCGATTTCGTGTTGATTGGATTACTGGATGCCATTGTTGGTTTGATGTTGTTTCTTCGAGTTATTTTGAGTGGAATTCAGTAGAATTTGATAGTAACTAGGAAGTTTTGGAGTGTTTTGAGATGGAAAACGAGTTGAAAAATTTGTCAGACGCACCTGGGTTGGGGCAGGCGCAATGCTAGAAACTGGCCTCAGCCAACAAGGGACTGGCGCGCCACGCCACCAGTGCGCTAGAACCAGGCGTCAGTCAATTGAGGCTGGCGTGGCACGCCACTAGTACACCCAACCAGGTGTTATTCCTCCATTTATATTAAAAGTAAGAGCTAAAGTATGTTTTATGAGTAATATTGAGCACCGATGTTGGAATGAGAGTTCAGATAACTCAAGTCCCTATGTAAACAATGAAGTCATCATGGATATTAACATGTCATACTTTCTAGATGATCACGTAAGTTTAGCCAGTGGATCCACTAGGTTGAGGGTATCCTATACGACGGCAAAATATGGAACAGTTCTTGTAGCGTGAACGAGATGATATATCACCACTTAGGCTCATAGTGATGGTTCTCGGTTAGACAATCTTCCACAGAAACTATATTACTTTCATTCATAAGTAAAATTGCTCCATTTCAAGCTTTATATTTGAATTTAGCACTCCAACTTGCATACTCCTAAATTCAATGTATTGATGCCAGTTGGTCTGCATCATTTTATGATGTAGAAGCAGGTAACCATGATCAGCACGCAGTGCTTTGTTGATCCAGATTGAGCTCCAGAGTTAGTTGTGAGACTCCTTGCATTTCGGAGGACATCCATCTCATTTGCTTTAGTACTTTAGTTTTAGAATTATGTGGGTTCCGGCCCGATATCCATATTAGTTAGTTTAGAGGTTTCCCAGACATGGTAGTAGTTCAGTTTTGAAGTCTCATTTATTTTATACTTCGCATGATTCAATATTGAGACTGAAGTGCCATTTCGGCCAAGACAGTATTTAAGTTATCTTATGAGAATTCTTATAAATTATGTGTCAAAGATGTGTAAGTATTCCGCTGAGTTAAGAAGCCAAGTCAGGGGTTCGCTTTGGGGCCAGCGATGGTCTTCGAATGCCAGTTCCGCCAAAGGTGTAGGATTGGGGCGTGACAAGATTCATGTAAGGAAGAAAGAAAATGAGTCGAATTTGAATGTGTGAGTATAGAAAAAGCCCGAATAACTTTTGTAAGTTATTTAATATGAATAATATATATTAATAGTAATATATTTATGATATGTATATATATTGATGTCAATGCTTATATTTAATATGCAGAATGACTTTTATTACTATGTAACTGAGAACTAGATATTTCAGTCCCAATGACACTGAACTGTCCTCCTAAATTTAGACAAAAAAGTGGTGGTGGGACACAGAAAGGTAGAGTCTACAGTATAGGCTCTCGAAATGATGTAAGAAGACTTTGATCAGGCTTACAAGATATTAGATCATCGCTCAAGCCGATATACTTGACGATGTTCAGATTGCTACTATGTCAACTCAAATAACACAACTTACATCAGCACTAGCAGAGTCAAAGTGGAGAAGAGTAGCTTAACACAAAGTATTATTGAGACCGTTCAACAAACCAAACAACAATTGTTGAACCTTGCACGTCGACCTACTAATTTGGCTCATGAGGACATCAACGACGACGTGAGGAGGAGGAGGTTGAATTTGTAGATGTCACTTCCTAGTTTAGGTCTCTTTTATTTTATGAACTTTTTGAAATTGAAACTAATTTTGGAAGACTTTATAAGTCTTTAAATTGTGAATTACATACTTTCGAATGGTAATTTAAGTTTGTTGTTTTATGTTTTGTATAGCTTGTTTATAATGTTGTGTGTATGATTGGGTTGAATTGAATTGCATTTGCATGCAGCAGAAACTATCAATTTTTGTTGTAAAAGGAATTGTAGAAACAATGACGGATAGGGTGGTTTTTTGCATCTCTTTTTTGGGTTTCATTTTTTAAAAATCCCAGATAAGTGATGGACAGTGTCCTTTAGTTCGTAGCTTTTCTAGATTTTTCAAAAAAATAATTCTAGGGAAGTGACGGGCAGGGTCCTCCTAACCGTAACGGCAACCCCAAAAGCGACGAACATGACTGCTTTGCTTTTTCATCTATTTTGAACAAAAAAGTGATGCAGTCTATTGCTTTTGGTCGTTGTTTTTCAGCTGTTTTTTAGTAGTACACTTGAATCAAGAGGCACATGTGTGGTAAAAAATTATTTGTAGTGAGCATACTTCTAAGGTAACATCACAAAGGGTAGTTTGGTTTATAGGCTTGTGAAAGGATTGTCGATTAATGTGGCTTCGATTCTCTAATATAATATGCTAATGTTTGGAAATAATAAAAGTTTGAGGTATAGCAGCAGGGGTTTCATGAATCAATTTATCTAGAGGGAAGGTGTCAACGATGAATTCCACAATTTATAACTATCGAGGATGTCATATTAGGTATGTCATTTGATTGATGTGACTAAGACTAAGGCACAAAAGACTTCCCATGGACATGTGCTCTCTACTCTGATCATGGACATGTGATCTCTACTCTGATCACCGGCTCGGGAGTCGGAACGATAGTTGGATGGGTAAAATACTTGATAGAAATAACATATATTTCTCAAAAAAAATGCATCATTTTACGCCTTCTTCCTTCTACAATTCTTTGTACAGTTCATCTGAAGATTTTTGTGAAGATTTCTTCTTTGGAAATCGTATAAGTGTAACATGTAAGACATTGAAGTTAAGTTTCATATGATGTAGCTCGTCTATATATATGATTACACTTTCTGAGTAGTAGAACAAATTTAATCATCTCTTAAAGTAAGTGTTTGATTAAATCGACTTTGAGACTCGGTAGATTCAATCTCTTTAAATCTAAAATATAAAGAGTATATATAAGATAAATAATCGATAATCTTAAAGCTAAAAATAAACTTAATCTTATACTTTAGAATATCGATTATAAAAGGGAAAATGCACAAGTAGCCCCTCAAACTGTGTACACTTATACTATACTAAGGTCCTATTACCCCTCTGAATTTATTTTATAAGTAATTTTCTACCCTTTTCGGCCTACGTGGCACTAGCTTGAAAAAAAATCAACTAGCATTGGTCCCACAAGATAGTGTCACATAGGCCGAAAAGAGGTAGAAAATTATTAACAAAATAAGTTAAGAGGGGTAATAGGACCTTAGTATAGTATAAGTGTGTCTCTAAGATTTCAAGTGTAGGTGGAGGGGGTACTTGTGCATCATCCCATTATAAAAGGAAATCTTGAATAACGAATTACATAGCATATTGGGGGAATAATACGTGTTATGAGAGAATAATGAATCTTATTTCAAGGATCGTATTAAAGGAACTTTATGTGTCATTAAGTGAACCCAACAAAGAAAAATATCAAGAATTATATAAGAAAAGTCTTACTAGCTTACGTAATAAAATTGCGAACGCATTGAGTCCTCTACCATTTATCTCTTGAACAAATATCATCCACGGTAAGAAAGTCACTTTTCCAACAAAAGAAAATTCTCGCTCATTCAACATGTTCTTCCAGGTATGAGGAATTAGCTGATTATATAAAACCAAATTGAAAATCGAATCAAACCGCAAGTCGAGTCAAACAAAAAAAAGAGGCTAATGGTTTGGTTTTGACTTGGTTTGGTATTGGAAAAAAAACTAAACTATACTTGCTTTGGTTTGGTTTTAACTAACAAAAGTCATCTGAGACCAAATCAACCCGATATTATATATATAATTTTTAAAATTTATTTTATATGTAAATGTATTTACTTTTATGTAATTTCTAAATATTAATTATATTTTTTCATAATTTTTTATCTTTTAACATAATTTTTCAAGATTTTTTAAACATAGAATTTTGAATGGTCCAATAAAGGTCATAGTCTATAGATATTAGTAACAATATTCAAGCTCAATTAGAAATCAAATCAACATTATTCTAAAAAATCAAATTAATTCAACAATAAGAATGACAATAATGTTGAATATTTGTTCTTTAGTTTTACATTGATTTAGACATTTAAAATGCATAATCCAATTTGATTTTTTTTAAAAATGTTAATAGTCATGTAGCTTATACTTATTAGACTTATTTTAGCATGATTTAGTATTTTAAAATTATAATCAATTTCATTATGACTTTGCAATATTCATTTTATATGATGATTTCATTATTGGTTTTATTGATTAATTTAGCGTCATCATTCATCTAATATTTTTTGTTATTTTCTTAAGAAACACCTTAGATAGTTGTATTTTGATTGGACTAAGGAAATATCTCGAGTTCAAGTTAACTATATGCTTGCATGTACACATTATCGGAAAACCCCCAAAACCTGAAAAAATATAAGATTCATTAGTTTGATTTGATTTAAAAATTTAAAATTCTGAAACAATGGTTTGTTTTGGTATTTGAAAAAACCCAAAAACATGAGTTTTATTAGTTTGATTTGATTTATAAATTTAAAATTTTTACAAAAATAGTTAGGTTTGATATTTGAAAAACCTAAACTAACCCGAGCATGTAAACCTCTAATTCTTTCCATTTCTATCTGTAGAAACCGACGGTAAGCCAGAAAGGGTCAATTATATAACCATTATTTAAAAAAGAGTTTATTTGATAAAATAATTAGTGACCTTTAAATCATTATGAGACAGACTAGATTCTTCTTCTACTAGAAGTGAGTCGAGTCCGATATCATATAACTAATTTTGAAGTATAGTGACAATAAGTATATATAGTTCAGATATTTTTATAGTTTCATAGTTTTTTGCATCTTAAATTTTAGGTGTTTCGTTATTTTACAAGATAAATTATGAATACTTCAGAGCATGACATATAATGATAGTGGGGATTACACTTTCCGTAACTAAAATTAAATATATATTACTAACAATGACCGCACTTACTTACTCAATTCTTGAAACATGTATCACACCAAATAGTTTTATTTATTCATAAAGAGATTTATGATTCACATAATAGATCATCGTACTTGTGAAACATAAATCACACAAATAGTCTTATTTATTCTTAAGGATTTAGGACAGTACTAATAATTAATCTTGTTATTAATTGGGAATGAGACTGAGATCTATTTTCCGACATGGTGTGTCGCAAGGTCTTTGATGAGGCCGATAAGGAACTCCATAAAGTCAAGGGACTCAGGTATATTTTCATTCAATTTTTCATTCATCATACTCCAAGTAAACCAGTTTTATGCTGCGGTTATGTAAGTGTCATTGAGTTATATAATTCATTCATATATCCTTCAATAAAATTGAAGGTCACGGATTTTTCTGCATCATCTATATGTACGACCTTTTTGACATGCCGCTCTTTGCCCCCTGAAAGTATTAAAGAAACAATTTAAGTTCAAACATGATTATGGATATATATATATATA
>NC_028646.1:48291289-48336960 GCF_001406875.1 Solanum pennellii | reverse complement strand
TATATATATATATATATATATAAAAAATAGGTTGCCTCTATCATAGGCTATTGAAAAATGGAATAATATAAGAAGCTTACCAAGGATAACTTTCCAACCAATAACAGAGTTATTTTCTCCAATTGACCATCATGCAATGTGAAGTTAGTTACCCTATCAGGAGACATGGTGGATCTTTGGTGCGGATTTAATTTGAAGTGGTGATGAAGCAAATATCAAGCACACTTCATCTCTATTTGAGAGATCAAGTTACCTTTCAAATCCATTTCTTAGAATTTAGTGAGATTTTGTTATAAGACAAGGTTTTAAAATTTAGTGAGATACATGCAGACTTTATATAGAGTGTTTGATTTGTATAGCTAGTCGAAATATTTAATATAATTTTAACTTAAAGGAATGTGGTCTATTTTGTAATAGATCTATCTACCAAGCCTTTCATCGTGAAAGCAAATGGAAAAGCAAAAGCAGAAACAGCTAGATCAACTGTCGAATCAGTCGAACTTGAAGCCTTCGCTCCTATGTTAATGGTTATTTATGCAGGTAAAACACATAGTTGAAATATTAAATACGTAGCTCATCTTCCTTCATGTTCATTTACTAATTTAATTATTTAAGTTAAATCTTCACTTGATTATTATAAAACTGAGAGCCAAACGGTTTAAAATATTTCTAATATTTTAAAGTTACATTCACTCCAAAAAATCATCACAGTTATACAAAATAAATGTGTTCAGATTATTAAATATAGGTGGAGTCAAAGTTATGAGTTTGGGAGTTCTAAATCAATGTCATTTGCGGTCACTTGTTAATATACATATATTTAATTAATTTTCTAATACAAAAATAAGATCTACAAAAAACTAGTGGATTCATCCGAGCGTATGAACCCTACCTAACTCCGCCTTACCAAACTCTGCCTCTATCAAATATATAACTTAGTTAACGATATGAAAATAGTGGAACCTTTTTTTGGCCAACTTTCTCGCTTTCCCCCCTTAATTAATGACCTGTAATAATATTGATTTTAGATATTTTAAATGAATATCCACTACTTCAAACTGTCTAGTCCTTAAAAATTGTTATTCCATTTTAGTTAGTTTTCAAAAAAACATGTTTTTCATTTAAACGACTTTGTAATCCCAACTTTTCGTATGACCTATTTAAGACCAAAAGATTGAAGGATATTTTGATATATTTAGAATATATTTAATTTAACCCTACATGTTTCAAAAGTCTGTTTTTACTTTTAAAACTCTAAATCTAATTGAAATAGGAGAAACAAAATGAAACACAAAAATATCATTTTGGAATCTTTTCCGAACAAAATGAATACTAATTATTGCTTTATTATCAATATTTTATCTAGGTAAGTAATTTAGCATTAAAAAAAAGTGTAAAACATGTGATTTTTAATAGTAAATTTCTTACGTAGCTCTAGGTAGCCATGCTACAAGTTGAAAAATGAATCTGAAGAAGTTTTGTCTAATCCTATATTGTAGGTGATCATAGTCTGGGCAAACAAAAATTCAAATATAAATTCAATTTGTTGGATATTTTGTGTGAATTTATTTTATTATTATGAATTGGATTATGGATTTCACTATTAAAATTTAGGAATATAAATTATATATTAGATTGGGCACCTAAGATTTTGGAGATAAAAATATCCTAAATATTATATTTTAGACACAATCTTATCTATTGTCATGTCTAGTTTGTAGGACAAAAATAAATTACAAATGATTTTAATAAATGTGAAAAAATTTTAAATGACATTTATCAGATAAATATTTTCTAGTTATAGCAATTGAATAAATCTTTCAAGTTATAACAATAAAAAATTGTGGTTTGTAACATTTTATCAAAAAAGACTTTTTAAAAGTAATTGTAAAAAATCGGTTTTGAAAAATAAATAAAAAGAAAAAAAAGGATAAAAAATAGAATTTGAAAAAAAAAGGATAAAAACCCGATAAATGTGTATTAATTAGTTTTGAGTTCATTGATTATAATTGTTAATTGAAATAAATTTTGGAGATTCAAACAAATTAGGAATATTTATTTTCCTCATTTCACTCAAATCTATTAACATTAAATAAAAAATAGATTTTATTCATTTTGTTCAAACGTTTCTCCATCTTCATTTTCTTTTCAGAAGTTGGCGTCACTCACGAGTAGATGACAATTTTTTTGGTTGAATAATCTACATTTTGTTGTAATGGACGACTTGTTATCTATATTAATTCAATATGGTTATAGATGACACCTTTCTAGTTAGTATTCTTTATGATTTATTGTTTATATTTGTATATTACTCAAACGTAAAAATAAATTATTACATTACAAATGGCGTTTTTTAAAATTTTGTTTATGTATACTAGATTTAAGTTGTGATGTTTTATGTATGAACATTATTTAGTTCATAATAGGTAATTATTTATGTGAAAGTGGAGTAAGTGTTGGTACGATTTTATGTTTTATATTTTTTTGGGTTTATTTTATAGATTATTTATACCAGGGATATGTGCGATATTTGATTACTATAGGGGTTATTTGAGTATATATAACATCTCGTAACTTGAATTAAATAAGAATAAGCTAAGAAACCAAGAATAATCATTTTTGGGAATAAGTAGGGAAATCTCGATGATTTTCAGCTTTCAAAAGTGAGTTTTGGTCATTTTCAAACGGTCATAACTTCAAGCTTAGGAAGATTTTGGATGAGTTCCTTATATGGTTGAAAATCCCTTGAATAGATCTTTCCAACGTCGCCGAGTTTGCGTAAATTCAATGTTTTATGAATGAGATATTTCTTTCGGAAGTTGGATTGTTGAGCTGAGTAAAATCCAATCCAGATTTTAGTAAGGTTAAAGTTGTCTTTTAACCCTAGTATTTCCTAATTCGATTTTAGGTTATATTAGGGGTAAAACCAAGTCCCAAATCAGTTTTAGAAAAACTAAGAACGCTTAGGGCTTGGGAGAAAAGAGAAAAGAATAGGAAGATAAAAAATTGTCCAAGAACGCCAAGATCGTTGCGTGAATTTCATCGGGGGTGATCCCCATCGAAGTATGTGAGATCTTTACGTGTTGGTTATTTCACCCACACACCAATTTGATTTAATTCAGCAAGTTATAGTAGATTGGATGATGAACATGGATATTCTGATGTACAAATAATCATTTCTTGATTGAATGAGTTGTAGTAAGTTCTAATTGATTGGATTCATGTTTCTGGGCTATTTTACAAGTCAATACCTTGGATATTGAGTATTGTAGTGATTCTACTTGTTTGGCGGAAGATCCATGGAAGTTTGGAAGGTTTAGAGTTGAAAATCAGAGAAGAAAAGTCGAAAAACCCATTTGTCAGGGCAGACTCTATTTGTCAGGCTCTGGCACGCCGTGCCAGACAGAGCGCCCGAGGACAGTGTTTGTCCATCAGGCTCTGGCTCTCCGCGCCTCTTAGTGCGCCAAGACCCCGTGGAGACCCCGTTCTTTCCCTTTCTTTCCGTACTAGTTCCTAAATGATGTACCTATCATCCCTAGTTGATTCCAACACTCTAAAGTACATTCAAATGTCATGAAATCATCCATAAACATGAGATCATGATCCTTGAAACCATAATCCAATTCAAGGAAAGTTAAGATCATAGTCAAAGAAGTTAGAAGTCAAGTTTAAAGGTAAGAAGCAAGTCAAATCTAAGTTCTTAAAGTTTTCAAATGAGTTTTAAACAATCATTTTAACAGTGGTTTAAGTCTCAAATTACAATTTGAGCAAATAGTAAAGATTTGAGTTAAATTCTCAAAAGCTATAAGGGAACTAAGTATTCCCTAAGAGTTAAGTTCAAGTTAAGTAAAGAACAAAAGTTGAGCTCATTTCTCAAAAGTTATAAGGGGACCAAGTATTCTCCAAAGGTTCATAAATGTTTCACATTTAAGTAAAAAAGTGAAACTAAGAGTTTCAAAAGAGTTTTGAACAAAAAGGAGAACATTTATTCCAAAAGAGAGCTTTTTAAAGCTAAAGGGTTCAGTAAATTATCTCAACCCAAAGGAAGGAAGTAAAGTATGAGCTAAAGTATATTTTGGGAGTAGTATTGAGCACCTATGTATGGATGAGAGTTCATATTAACACAATTCTCCATGTAAACCATGAACTCATCATGGGAATTGATGGGTCATACTTTTTAGATTATTACGTATGTTAATCTAGTGGATCCACTAAGCTAAGTAAGGTCCTATACCGATGGCAAGGTATAAGATGGTCCTCGACAACATGTGGTAAAATGTTGTATCATCACTTAGGCTCAAGTGATGGTTATCGGTGAGAGAATCTCCCACAATAGTTATATTACTTTCATATATAAGTAAAGTTGAGTTTGTTATTTCATTCGTTTAACGAAGAAATTTGTTTTATTGTTTTACAAGTTTTATATATATCACATGTATTTTAATTTGCTTTATATACACACTTTGAGTTATGCATATTCTTGAGTTGAGTAGAGCCAAAGTAAGTTCATCTTAATCCCGTCAAGCTTAAGTCGTTATATAGCATTCCAACTCACATACTTGTACATTCAATGTACTGATGCTTGTTGATCTGCATCTTTTCATGATGCAAACAGAGGTAACTAGGGTCAGCACACAACACTCCATTGATCCAGTTTAGCACTTCACAGTCACTTGGTGAGCCTCCTCGCGTTTCGGAGGACATCCCTTTTGATGCTTTTCTAGCTTAGTTCATTAGGATGTTGTGGGGTATGTCCCAACATCTATCTCAGTCAGTTTAAAGGCTTCATACACAATGTAGTAGTTCAGTTTTGGAGTCTCCTTTATCTTATACTTCACATGTTATAGTATTGAGACTTAAGTGTCATTTTGACAGGACAGTTATTTAAGTTATCGTATGAGAATGCTTTTGAATTTTTTATGTCAGATGAGTTGAGTCTTCCACTGAGTTAAGTTAGTCAGGTCAAGGGTTCTCTTTAGGTGCCAACAATGGTCTTCGAGTGCCGGCCACGTCGAAGGTGTGGGCTCCAGGAGTGACAATATGAGTATATGGAATATTAATATCATTACTGTTGTAAAATTATGAAATTTGTGACAAAAATTGTACGGAATGTGTTTAATGATATGAAATGTTCTGTAACATTGTTATGAAATTTATATTTTCTTAGTCAATTTGATAATGATAATGAGATGGATTCGGCATGCAATTTAAAATTATAATATGGGATATTATTTTTTCCTAATATAAACAAAATATGTAGGTTGGAATAAATTTGGTAGTGTATTTGGAATGATATTGGTATGTATAATTATTCACTGTTATGTAAAAAATATGAGCAAGAAATATGATGATTTGTATGAAATTTATATTAGACTTATATAAAATTTGAATATAAATAATACACGTGTTTTTTTACTTTTGTGCTATGTAAAACTGAATTGCAATTTTGTAATAAAATAGAGAAATATCTTGCGCTAAAACAAT
This sequence comes from Solanum pennellii, assembly GCF_001406875.1. Lineage (NCBI taxonomy): Eukaryota > Viridiplantae > Streptophyta > Magnoliopsida > Solanales > Solanaceae > Solanum > Solanum pennellii. The sequence goes on along the minus strand of NC_028646.1, from coordinate 48,331,476 downwards.
GATGTCGTCAAGTGGGTCTCAACTGGAAGACACTTCAAATTATCCTGCGGCAAAATAGTGATAGAATATTAGTTTAAACTATATAAAATTTTTATTTTATTTTTTCTTTTAGAGTCATGTTTTGTTTTGATTGTGATAATATATTCATTTTCTTCCAATAATATTTATTGGCAATGCATAAAAAATATAAACAAAATTGATATCAAATGCATTCCAACTAAGTTTTTAATATATTTTATACACTATACCAGATTCATTCAGTACTCGTACCGATTGCATACTGTCCGAAATCAAATTCTTGCAAGTTTAATACATAAGGTATTGCTCATATTAGTAAACATTATATAAGGTAATTATGGTATGCCTTTAGTATCCATTAGGTATGAAACTGAATAGTCACTGATGTTACTTTATGTAATTTAGCATGAGTATTAATTTTTTATTCAACTGGTGTCCTACTCTAAATGAAATAAAAGAAAATGTAATTGATGTTGACACAAAATTTAATGATCGTTGTTTTAAATGGGCAGATTCATTTCTTCCAATATTTATACTTTTGTATACTAACTTCATTGATAATATAAAACAAGATGTAGTTGACGTTGTTACAAAATGTGATGGTCACTATTTTACATTGATATAATAATTTCATTAAGGTATTTATACATGTTGAATTCAAATTTCATTCATTTTTTATTTTATTTTATTTTTTTGTGTAGAATATGGAGTAAAAAAATCAACCATATATCAATTTGGATGCCAAAAGTATATAGTTTGGATACAAATTATAAGACAGAGTTATTTCATGAACTCTAAATTGGTATTCATTTTGTTTAAGTTAATAAGATATTGTTAGTTCATAAACTCAAAATGTTGAATCCAATTGGTATGCAGTTTGTTTATAACTTTTATTCCAAAAATTATTATACTCAATGTGTAATGGGGAAATAACTTGTGTGTCTACTTTTTAAAAAATAATCACCATAATTGTCAACATTATTTTTTAACAACAAATGTCAATTTAATTGAATATTCAACTTCTTATTTTTTCTCTCATCCCAAAATTTTCTCACGCCCAACGGCTTTATCACGCCCGTGATTTTCTCACTCCCATGCAATTTTCTCTCCCGCGACTACAATTTTCTTTCTAGCGACTGCAATTTTCTCTCCGGCGACTTCAATTTTCTCTCCGGCGACTTCAATTTTCTCTCATCATTGTAATTTAAAGGTTAGTGTAGAGTAAGCTCTGTTCATTTATGGTGCTTGCACCGCAATCTGCGGTTTTTGTTGGCCTGCTTTATACTTAATTGATCCTATAATCTGCGCTTGCAATTTTGGTCTTCAAGGTTTAATATCTTCTTTTTGTATGGAAGCCTTTTTGTTTGTTGATTTATGTTGAGATTTCGTTTGGTTCAAGTTCCTGTGAATGTATGGTATTATGTTCTCTTCTCTAATCAGTATGATCTCTTTTAGCATTTGTGTAATACAACTTCAATCAAGGTTTAATTCACTTGTTAGCATCTGTTTAATACAACTTCAATTCAGGTTTAGTTCACTTGTTAGCATCTGTGTAATACAGCTTCAATTAAGATTTAATTCACTTGTTAGCATCTATGTGATACAACTTCAATTCAGGTTTAGCAACTTCAATTCAGGTTTAGTTCACTTGTTAGCATTTGTGTAATACAACTTCAATTCAGATTTTATTCACTTGTTAGCATTTGTGTAATACAGATTCAATTCAGGTTTAATTCACTTTTTAACATTTGTGTAATATAACTTCAATTCAGATTTATTTCACTTGTTAGCATTTGTGTAATACATCTTCAATTTAGGTTTAGTTCACTTGTAAGCATCTGTGTAATACAACTTCAATTCAGATTAAATTCACTTGTTAGTATTTGTGTAATACAGCTTCATTTCAAGTTCAGTTCACTTGTTAGCATTTGGGTAATACAACTTCGATTAAGGTTTAGTTCACTTGTTAGCATTTGTGTAATGCAACTTCAATTCAGATTTAATTCACTTGTTAGCATTTGTGTAATACAACTTCGATTCAGGTTTATTTCACTTGTTAGCATTTGTGTAATACAACTTCGATTCAGGTTTAGTTCACTTATTAGCATTTGTGTAATACAACTTTGTTTCAAGTTTAATGCACTTGTTAGTATTTGTGTATTATAACTTTAATTCAAATTTAATTCACGTCTTAGCATTTGTGTAATACAGCTTCAATTAAGGTTTAGTTCACTTGTTAGCATATGTATAATACAACTTCAATTCAGGTTTAATTCACTTGTGAAAAATTTAAAGGTTAGTGTTCAGTAAGCTTTGTTCATTTAGGGTGCTTGCATTGTAATCTGCTATTTTTGTTGGCCTCGTTTGCATTAACTGTGGTCTCAAAGGTTTAATTTCTTCCTATTGTGTGGAAGCCTTTGTTTGTTGATTTATGTTGAGATTTCATTAGATTTTAGTTCATGTGAGTGTTCGATTTTTACTTTTCTTCTCTAATCAGAGATCAACCCACTCTCTTCAGAGTGGTGCTCTTCTAATAGTTAGTTTAATTGAAAATGTTATTTATCAATGTTCATTTTTATTTAATTTGTGGTTTATCTATTGGATGCAGTATCAGGTTTTAGTTCACTTGTTAGTATTTGTGTAATAAATCTTTAATTCAGGTTTAATTCACTTGTTAGCATTTGTATAATACAACTTTAGTTCAAGTTTAGTTCACTTGTTAGCATTTGTGTAATACAGCTTTAGTTCAGGATTAATTAGGGTTTAATTCACTTGTTCGTATTTGTGTAACATATTTTTAATTCATATTTAATTTCCTTGTTAGCATTTGTCTAATACGACTTTAGTTCAAGTTTAGTTTACTTGTTAGCATTTGTATAATATAGATTTATTCAAGTTTAATTCATGTTTAATTCACTTGTAGAAATTTTAAAGGTTAGTGTTGAGTACGCTCTGTTCATTGAGGGTTTTTGCACTGCAATCTGCGGTTCTTTTTGGCCTCCTTTGCACTTAACTATTCCTTTTGTCGGTGCTTGCAACTATGGTCTTAAAGGTTTACATTCTTCTTTTTGTGTGGAAGCTTTTGTTTGTTAATTTATGTTAAGTGGTGCTCTTCTAGAAGTTTTTTTAACTAATACTTTTATTTTTTCAATGGTCATTTTTATTAAATTTCTGACTTATTTATATGCAAGCCATAATGACAATAGATACAAATTTAATCACCAGTTAGCATTTGTGTAATAAAACTTTAATTTAGGTTTAATTCAGTGTTAGCAAAGTATTTCTCTTCTAGCAGATTAGTCTATATGTCTCTCTCTAGTCTTTTAATTTCAGTAATACACTTTTTAATAATGTGCAGAAAAAATATGACTAATCTAGTTGTGATGCTTTACTTCAATGGACGATGGGATCCTAGCAACAAATAAATTAATTACTTGGCAGATGGTGTGTTGATACACACAGAGTCAACGTTAGCCACCCTCGTTTCTGTAATTGCTACTCAATTGTCAATAGACACATCAACAAGTAAAGTTGAAATCAAATATAAAATTCATGAAAGGTCTCCTCCAATTCAAATTCATAATGATATGGGGGTAAAGTTATATCTTGAAACCAAAAAGGAACATCGAGATATGTCAAGATACCCTTTATGTGTCACAACAATTAAACCATTCAACATGGAGACTAATCCTGCACTTATTCCACTTTTGTGTTTAGACACTTCAGGAGATATGAGGGTTATACACAATTCATACTTCTCTAATACATTTAATGGTATTGATGAAACAATAGGGTTAATTGGATTCAGATCATGTGAGGAAGTTGATGAGCTAGAAGAATTAGCACCAGACATCATTGTTAATCCCAATCACTGTTTATTTGAGAAAGATCAGGTGTATAAGAATAAAAATGTCCTCAACAGTGCACTAAAAAGACATTCCATTCTTAATAATTTTCAATTCAAGATAACAAAATCAAACTCGATCAGGTAAGACCTAAATTCAAGTCACTTTAAATTATTAATATTTTTCTACAGCTATTCGATATAGTGCCTAGGAGAAACTGCATTTAGAGTTTACGAGCTTCAAGCTTGAACAAATATGAAATGTCCAAGATTAGAGAAATTGAAAGTGAACACACATGTTTGTTGCTACATAATTCATTATCGGAAAGTCTAGCAACTAAAAGTGTTGTTGGGAGTATTATTGTGGGTAAATGTGTTGAACCAGATGTTATTTACACACCAAAAGGCATACAATGTGACATGTAACTGAATATGGTGTGCGACTCACATATATGCAAGCTTGGAGAGCTAAAGAAACAACTCTTGAATTAATCAGGGGTGATCCAATTCAATCATATGCAAATTTGCCAAGCTACTTTCAGATACTAGAGGAAACTTACCCTGGTTCTCATATAAGATTGCACAAATCACAGGATGATAGTTTTTTATATGCGTTTGTAACTTTGTTCACCTCAATAAAAGGATGGGAATATTGTAGACCAATTGTAGTTGTTGATGGAACTTACTTAGAAGTACCATACAAAGGGACACTACTAACCGCTAATACCTTAGATGCAGCAGGTCAGACTTTTGAATATGACACTAGTGTTTTTTATATTGAAATTTTGAACTATGTACTAAAAGTGAATTATAATTGCAATAAAAATGTATTAAAATTGTCTTAAACAAGTTGTACATGGTGCAGGGAGTATACTGCCACTTGCTTATGTGATTCAGAGAATGATTCAGCTTGGAGGTGGTTTTTTGAGCAATTCAGAGATGCAATTGGTCAAAGACCAGAGATGTGTATCATTTTCGATAGTCATGCAAGCATTATTAAGGCAATTTAAACAGTTTATGATGAAGTACCTCATTTTGCGTCTATGTGGCACTTACTGCAAAACATAATGAAAAACTTCAAGAAGTCAACAAAGGGTCAATGAGCTATTCTACTCTATGGAAAAAACATACACCATGACAGAATTTAATCAATGTATGACAATAGTTGAGAAGATAGATAAGAGGATCAAATATTACTTGTTGAACATTGGATGCAACAAATGGTCGTGTGTGCATGCTGAAGTAAAAACTTGGATGATGACATCAAATATAGAAGAATCAGTCAATTCACGAACAAGACATGCCAAAGTTCTCACAGTCTTGCAACTCTTGGAATTCAGGAGACAACTTGTACAGAAATGGAATAACAATAACATATCAAAGGGGACATTTTAAGGTTTTCACCTTTGAAAAAAGTATGTAAATATATTGCAGCGCAGTAAAACTGCAGCAGAGAAATTAAAGTTATGCGTGATCTGTTTGCTAGTATTTTTTCTTCGGATTAATATCTAACATCTTTCTTGATTATATTTTTTTCCTTTTCATAGGTTGTAGAGACAAATAAATATGTGTATATCGTATTTGATGATATTACAGAATTCACAGTATGTCTTCACCAACGTACATGCACATATGGTAGATTTCAATTGGATGAGTTACCATGTCTACATGCTTTGGCCGTTTTAACAATAAAACACACTGGTTATGAGAAATATTGCTCGGATTACTATACAAAAAAAATTATTGCTGACATATCAATTTCAAATGGATCCCCTGCTAAATGAAAGTACATGGAACACACCAACCCATGTTCTTTAAGATGTTGTACTTCCACCTCATGGAAAGAGTCCTCCGAGAAGGCCAAAAAATAAAAGGCATACTCAACTGAGAGAAGATGGATTCAAGAAGGCGAAAATTACATGCCACAATTGTGGACAATACGATTACAACAGCAATACTTGAAAAAATGCTAGGCCTTATGATCAAGAATAAAAAATAATATTTGTTTTAGCAATTTGTTTTAGAAGCTCATTGGCTCTACGAATTTGTATCATGTTTGGTTATATGGTTTATATTCTTATTTACACAATCTCGTGTTATTCAGTTTAGTAGAATGCTTTCTTAGTTGTGCAATCTCATGTTATTCAGTTTGCTGGAATGTTTCTATGTGTATACTTACATTTGATATGATATAGTTGACATGATATAGTTTACTGGAATCTTGTTTTTTTATTTTTTATTTACTTTTTGCTGTAAAATTTTATTTGAATCTATGAGTTTATTCTGATAAGCATGTGCAAGTGTTGCCTTATTGTTCATGATCTTGAAGATCAGTGACTTGAGCTTATTGATGGTGCCCCTTGCTAGTGTGTTACCACATCAACTTTTTCTCTTTCATTCTCAACTAAAAGATTGTCACTATGTTGTAGCTTATGTTTAGACCATTGGTACTTTTCACTAAGAAAGTAGCTATACTTTTTTCATCTATATTGTATTGTTACTATTACCTTCTAAGACTCAGTATGCTTTTAATCCAACAGAAGTGAAATCACAGAGAAAGTTGTACCTACTAATGTAGATCGTACAAACTTAAAATCCTGAAACAATTACCATGACAACCTCGATAAGGACATAAAGAAGGAAGAACCTCAAATAGAGACTTACATATAAACAATACCCTATAATACCAAGACTTAACAAAAAGACCAATATAGTTTTTCATAGCCATAGTAACTACAAACTTTTTTACATCATGTAGTTTTCATAGTCATACTAGCTAATATAACTATATTTCTTTATCTATTTGGTCTTTCGTCTTCACTTTGAAGGTCACTCACTTGCTTCCTTCTTGTATATTCCCATAATATAGCTCCAAATCTTTTTCGAAGAATGTCTGCCTTTACTTGTTTATATAGAATATGTTGGCCATTACTTACAAACTCCGCAAATGCAGCAACGAAAACTCCACGATCCCTACAAAATTCAATATAAAATTGTTATTAAAATATCAATTTAATTAATAAAAAAATACCTATTTGATAATACTTATAGCGAATCCTTTTGTTGTCTGGGAACACCTTTAGTTAGCAAATGAAACTCAATTTTCTCGAACTCATTTATCTCACTGTATTTTAATTTGGTGTTGCCTTCAATTCCGCACGCTTATCATAGAACTTGACCAAGCTTAAATAATATGGTAAAACAACTGAAAGCATCTCAACAATATTTTTTACCTCTAAATTCACCCCACCCCTAGCCGGAAATAAATCATACACCTTAGAAGACCTTTGCCCAATATCAAACAACACAAAAATCCAGTGATGGTTCTCTTTAATGTTTAGTGGAATAAGAATATTATCCACTTTATTCCACGAGGTTCTTGCCAAAAAACGACATCAACATATATACCGGGCAATATCATCAAAATCTTTTAATTTAAAGTACTTCTTATCCCCATGAGCATCATCATGTTTAAAGGAAGAATTAGTAATCTTTGTCTTGAAAAAACAATCAGTCGTCGTAAATCGAACATTACTGTTGGTTTCATATGTTCCTTTCTTCTTAGGTAATAGAAAATGACATCAATATGCTGCAATAAAAAAATAGAATTGAAATGTAAGAAGAATCAGTCTCAACAAACAAACATTCAATTAACCAGAAAAGAATACGTTGAGTACACAAATCATGTCCATAAACTAGGGGAAAATATTTTTGGCATATTATCAGAAGGTCTTAGTCTAAAACCTAACCACTTCAAAAGCTACATAATGTGCCAAAGAACAAGGGATGGCATGCCATTACTACCCGACATGCCCACAGTCATAGCTAACTATTGGTACTCGTAAGCATACTGATCATGTTTTCCTTACGTTTATCCTTCAAACTGATTTTGTAACAGATCCTATCAAATGACAAGTTTTTAAGTTCAACTCATAGAGTTTTAGCAAATAAGGTAGCATAATCAAGAATTTCATTGATATTTTTTTAAGTGGAGTTTCTACACCTCCAAAGATGTTTCAAGACTCGTAGAAGGGCAAGTGTTCTGAATTGGAAATATTAACATCCAACTAAACTTTATACAACTAACCTCATCACACCATTGTTGACCAGAATGTGTCAATTTAAAAAATTACAGTCTTTCATCTACCATACAGACACCCAATTCAAATGCTGGACTGATAACATTAAGAGAATCTGTATAAAGTATTTTTTCCCCTATCAAAACAGAACGAAAATTAAAACATAAATACTCAAAATTGAGACAGCAACAACTAAAAAAGAGGCAACTACGAAACAAAAGAAGAGGTACATAGTGTTCCATAGGTTGAATTAAGCTTATATATGTTATGAATTAGGTAAGTTACTCAATATGAAAAATTATCCGAAAAACATCAAAATCAATTACCTCTTTTTTGTACCCGTATAAAACCACTTAGTGAATGAATCGATCAAATCATATTCATTATCTCCTCTGCTTTCATATGAAAAAGGATGTTTTATCTCAAAAACCTGATGTGTAACACATAAAGTTCCTCCAGATTCAAAATGTTATGTGAAGGGAGATGTTATTAACTTTCCTGGATTTTTTTTCTGCCACGTTTCTTCGGTGACTCTTTGTTTTTCTTTTGATCAACAGGGGCTCTTTTTTTAGATAAGATTCTTCAGTCCTATTGATCTGAGAAAGATCTTCATCAAGAAAAATAAAGTAATCAAGTGTATGAAAAGGTTTTTGACAATCCTCTATTGCATCTGCATATAATAGACATATTGATTAATTTACAATCAACAGATGCAACACTTATTTGTGTTGGCTTTGTTCACTACATTACCATCAGGTTGCGCCCAAACTGTATACACATCAGCTGCCTCTTGGACTGTAAGCAAAATAAATATTTTAATAATGTTATTGAAATAAAACCAAAGAAGCTTACTTGAAGTTAAGAAGATTAATACCATTTATATCATCAACAACCTCTGACGGAACTTCTCAATAGCAATTCCTGCAACATCTTCATCTGTACATAACAAGAACATTCAAAATAACAAAGTTGAATTAAAATATATGAAATATGTAATATATTTGTATAAAACCCTCCATTACCTATTTTACTTGATACTCTTTCAAAAATTTCAATATCAACAAATCTAACTGAAGCTTAAGCACTTGAGATTCTTTATTTAGATTTGATCTCATAACATGAGTATTGTTCCCTCTTGATTCATTTACTGAGGCATTAAAACAGGGAGAAAATGTTGTATATGCAATTAACATATTATAAGAAAAACATATTAAAATTGACTGGAAAATAAAATATAGAATTCCTATCACTTTTACATAAATTGGAAGAAGTTACTAGACTGTATATTAAAATTATACTATAACTATAACAAAAATGTACTGAAAATATAAACGAACCTCCATTAAAATCTAATCCACCCGAAAATGTCTCGCCACCCTGCTTCTTAGATGGTTCCCTGACTTCTCGGATAACAGAGCTGCTACCATCACTCTTAGCAATCAGCAAAGAAATATCCTCCAATAATTGACTTTTTTTAATTCACCACAAATTTATTGATTTGATTGAATCCTAAAACAATCTTCTCTTCAAGCGCTTTGATATTTACATTCACCTAATATATATTAAACCATAACACAAATATTAAAATATAAATGTTTTAAAATAAAAAGCCTAAAGTCGAGTTTGTGTATAATTTTACAAGCTCTTTTCTCAATTCTATGACTTCATTGGTCAAAATGTCTAGACCATGACTTGATCCTTTAGGCTCCAATTTCAAAATTTTCAGCATGATAATCACGAGGTTCAGGAAGCCTGAATTTGGATTCTTCATCTTCACTAGCCACTATGTTCTCAAACTGAAAAACCAAATACACAAAATAAAAGTAGCTATAGTAAATTAAATTGAAATAAACAATGTAAATGAATTAACTTTGTACAAATATCTTATTTTTTGTAGGGATGAAGGGACATTTCTCAATATATTTTTGCCATGGACTTTTGGCAATTGTCTTCCAATTCAAGATTCATGGAATTGAGTCAGCATCCCGAATAGCTATATCTTCATAAACCTTTGAACAATACTCAAATATCCAAATTTGAAGAGCAAGAGACAATGCACCAATTATATAGTATTTATGGGTTGACTTAAGATCATGTCTCAAAGAATTAGACAAGTTTTTGTAGACATCTAGACCCCACGGATATGAATTGAATTTCCACTTTCCACAAGGTAAAAATCTCTATTACTAATTTGCTATTTTTTGTCCTCATATGAAAATAAAAAATCATCAATGAAGTATAAACAGCCAATGAAACAGCCGAGTCATCATCTATGAATTTTTTAGCTAAAAACAATGCACGTAGATGACTCCTCAAACTAAATCTATGATTGGGAACATTGATAGAACTGCCATCACTAACACAATTTAAGCCCGGTACTATACCAAATTCTCTAAGACCAAAAAACAACTTCTTGTTATTTATTTCAATAGAAAACACATCATCCGGTGTGTGTTTTAACTCTCTATTAATAAGACAATGAATAAGTTGTAGTTGTGTGCTTTATTTTGGAAGGTCAAGAAAGTACCCAAAACATGTGTTCCTACACAATTCAAGTTGTTTATCAGATAAAGATAGTTTAATTTGTTCAATGACACTATGATTAGCGTAAGATGACCACCTACTCGGAATATACACAACATCCGGATGTTTGCAGAATTTACGATCGTGCATATGCATTAAACATGAATTAATAATGTGTTACTACATACTAAAGATGAATTAAAGATGAATTTCAAATACTATGTGTCAAATAAAGGTAGTAATTAGTTGAATAAAAGATGAATTGAAGTTGAATTACAACAATGACCACTTCTGGTTCCAAATCCAGAAACAACTTATAAACTTCAACACAAACAGCCTAAACAATGATCTAGTTAAAGGGTTATCATATAGTATTAATGTAATTGGAAGTATCACACAATTGTATAGTACAATCATATTTTCCAACTATCACAGGAAAGCATGACTAACTTGCAGTATTAACATTGTACAAATTACACATTACATCAAAATAAAAACCAACAAACATAGGGGCAATGCATATTATGCTTCCCAGGAAGGTTGTCCAAAAAACATTTACACACTTGAAAACAAGCTTACGTGACCTTCAACGTCAATAACCTTCAATAATTGACTTCAACTAATATCGTGTTCATGCCCCTCGAAAAGTTTAAAGGAAAGTAAGGTAGTGAGAGGGGATCATGTTTTATCTTGAGTTTGTTATCCTGAATGAATTGCAACACCAGCACATCATACATTCACAAGCCAACTCACCTCTCTAAGAGCTATTCACAAAGTTGATCAGAAAGATTACAGAAATGCAGTTGTAAGACAAATCAATTTGACACCAGAAAGAAAATCTACAATAAACAGGTTAATGGTCAAATCTAATTATTAAATTAGAATCTTATTGAGAAGGAATTACAATTAAAACAACACTAGTAAGGCAATAACAAACTAACATGACAATTGTTCTGTAACGTGGAATTGGACTGATCTCCAGAGATACCTTTCATATCTTGATTTGTTTCTTTCCTATTTTTTATTTTGGGGAGGTTTGGGATGGGGGGATATGCTACAAAATACAAGGTAAGAAAGTAGAAATTTCGTAATAGCTAAGAGTTGAAACATAATGAGCATGTCTAGCTACACTGAAAGGACTACTTCTTTAACACAATGCTCTTGACTGTGCTTGTGTTCCACATTTGTTGGTGGATTCTCATATATTCAATGATCATGAAACAATTGAGAAATAGAGGGCAAGTTGGGGAGGACATAAGATCTGGTAAGCATCTTATTATTATTTTGAATTTACAGTACACTATATTGTTGAATTTGTGCTGATATAAAGGTCACCCAATCAGCTATAATCTCATGGTGCATTGTTGAGGAACTTTAGTAGTTAACCAAATATGAGCCTGATATATAAACTCCTAATATATTCAATATACACTAGGACACTCAAATCCCAATCTAGTTAAGGTCAGCACTCAGAATCCTACCTGCTCTATTCACTTCCTGCCATATTAAAGTTTAATTAAAGATGAATTCCACATACTACATGTCAAAAACAAGGCAGTAATAAACATACAATCATTGCGTAACAACAAATAACTAAGAAAAATACATAAACATAGATTCAAATACTACTAGAACATACCAGATATCTACTCTCTGGTAGAATGACATTTTTTGGGTAAACGATTTCGTGTTTGTCCATCCTTCACTGGCTTTTTCTTCTCCGATACATCTTTGTCTTTCAATTTTTTTGACTGAAATTGAGGAGGTAATTCCTCAATATCGTCATCACTGTCCACGAGTTTCTTCGACGTAGATTCCAAATCAACACATATTTTTTTCAATTTCTTCACTGTTCTAACCTCTTTAACTCATTTTTTACCTTTCTTCTGCTTCTTGTTATGCTCCTCATTGTTCTTCTCCTCCTTGTTCTGCTCATCGACATTTGTGAGATTTCCAAACAAAAACTTGGACCGTCATTAACTTCATCCATGGAAGTAGGAGACGAAACTTGACGCTTCTTTCGACTTGTTCTATAAACTTTCGGATTTGAACTATCAACATCCCTAACTAGCCGCGGACTTCTTCTAGGAGATTTTACTTTACTTTCTTCCATTAGAATTTGTGCAGAAAAAATGAAGAAGAAAGAACAAGAAACCCTAATTTTTTGGGACAGACGAGGAGAAAGAAAACAGAGAGAGAGAGAGAGAGGATATGAGCGAATACGTTTTTATTTAGTTTAAAAATTGTATAAAAAAGGAATAAATGTGTTTTAAATTTTTTTAAGTTAATATAACTAAAATTTGACAAAAATGGTAGTAAATTAAAAGTACAGTTAAAATTGGTAATTATAAAATAAAAGGCCTTTGTTTATGTTATTTTTTCATGTTTAATTTATCTTTTGAATGGGATATCCAATTGTTGTGCAGTCTTTATATAAATAGAACCCTAAAATTATAATAGCTAATTTGTAATTCATATGCAGTTCCTATCTGACGGGAAGAAAACAATGGATATTTTGTTTGAATTTATTTTATTGTGAATTGGACTATGGATTTCACTTTTAAAATTTATGAATATAAAATATCAGATCAGGCTCTTTGGATTTTTGGATATCAAAAAATCCTAAATATTATATCTTAACTCAATCTTATCTATTGTCATGTCTATTTGTGGGACCAAAAAAATAACTAATGCTTTAAATAAATGTAAAAGTTTTATAAAATGACATTTTTAGTTAATATTTCTAATTATAGCAGTAGAATAAAACTTTCAAGTTGTAACAATAAAAACTTTCGGATTGTAAGATTTTATTAAAAAAAAGAAGAGTTTTTAAAAGTAATTAAAAAAAATCAGTTTTGAAAAAAATAAAAAAGGATAAAACTCAAATTTGAAAAAAAAGAAGATAAAAAACGGATAAAGGTGCATTAATTAATTTTGAATTTATTGATGATAATTGTTAATTGACATAAACATAGGAAATTCAAACAAATTAGGAATATTTATTTTACTTATTTCGCTTAAATTGGTTAACATTAATTAAAAAATTAGTTTTTATTCATTTTGTTCAAACGTTATCCTTCCTCTGTTTTTTTTAAGAATTTAGCGTCTTTAACGAGTAGATCCAAACTTTTTTGGTTAAATAATCTTCATTATGTTGTAATGGATGACTTCTTATCTATATTAACTAAACATGGTGATAGATGACATCCTTCTGGTTAATATTCTTTATGATTAATTATTTATATTTGTATATTACTGAAACGTAAAAAAGTGAAACAATAAATGATAGTTTTTTGTTTTTTTTATATATACTAGATTTAAGTTGTGATGTTTTCTGTATGAACATTATTTTGTTCATAAATAAGTAATAATTTTTTTGAAACTGAAGTTAATGTTGATACGATTATGGTTGTTATTTTTTTTGTGTTAATATACCGTTTATACCATGAATTTGTGCGATATTGGACTACTATCATAATGATTTGAGTATAAGTATATGTAATATTAGTAGTATTAGCGTTAAAAAGTTGTGAAATTTGTGACAAAAAATGTTTGAAATGTGTTTAATGGTATGAAATGTGTTCAATGGTATGAAGTGATAAATGTGTGTCACGCCCCAAGCCTACACCATGACGTTGCCGGCACCCAATGACCATTGCTTGTCTTGAGCGAACCCTTCGCCTGACTTACTTAACTCTGCGGAAGACTTCACTCAAGAAATAACTTTAAAATAGTATTTAGCCAAAATGACAACTCAAATCTTATAGTTTACAAGTGAATGAAAAATCTAAAGAAACTAACACTATCGGTCTATGAAGCCTCTAAAATAAAGACGGATGTTGGGACAGGACACCCAATCATCCTAACAGCTGAAAACTAGAAGAAACAACTTGAATAATAAAGATATCCTCCCGAATGAAGAGAGACTCAGCAACTGACTCTGAGCTGCTTACTGGATCAAAGGTACGCCGAATGCTCATCCTAGTTACTTAGTGTCAGCATCATGATACGATGTAGGTCAACAGGCATCAGTACATTGAATGTAAGAGTATGCAAGTTGAAATGTTAAACAAAAACTTAAGCTTGAAAAGGAGTAAGAAGTAATACTTACCTTAGCTCTGCTAAACTCATGAATAAATAACTCATTATAACTAACTCATTTCATTATATAGCAGTTAAAGACATGTTAATATAAAAAAAGGCTATTTAAAACATAGTTTCAACTATGTATATGCAAATATACAATTGACTCTAAGATTTATTTTAAAATACAAAATAATATGATGTAAACTCATAATCATAATAAAGGACATCATGATTCCTCTCAAAACTTTTTGAGAACTATGCAACTACTGTTGTGGGAGTTTCTCTAACCGAAAATCATCACTTAATAGCTATAGTGATGATACAACGTTTAACCTTACACTTCCAAGGACCATCCTAAACTTGTCAGAGTATAGGACCTGAACTTTCTAATAGATACACTAGTAAACTGTGAAAATTATTCATCTAAAAGACCCTTTTTGTAAGACCCCAAAAATGACTTAGGTGAAGCTAGAGCCTAAAATGTTTTTCGTGATGGTCTAAGGCCTAAAATGGTATATAATATGTGTTTGAGGCAGTGTTTAAGAGTTTAGGTGCATTGGAAGTCAAACATCAAGGAACAACCAAGACGTTCGACAACTAAGTGACCTATGTGCCTCATATGTGGTTTTATGTGTTTATGTTTGATTAATGAGGTTATAAGGTTCTTAAATGAGTTATTAGAGTGTATATAGGAAGTGTGTCAAGTTTCATGAAGTTTTGAAGTCAAACGTCCAAGAATGTCCATGACGTTCGAAAGGATTGCCTTGAAATGACCTTGTGTGTCTATGTATGTTTCGTCGAATTTTACGTGTTTGTTTTCGATGAAACTCATGTGGTAGGTACTAAAATCGCATGAGAGTATATTTTGGTTTGAAACTTCTGGGTACGAATCTAAGTAGGACCCACAAGGGGCCCTAAAGGAGTACCCCAACTTGGAGCTTAACACTGCAAGGCAGTGCCAAATGACGACCCAAACGATGGCCAGTCGACCAGGCGACGGCCCGTCGATGGGTGGCATCGATGGATCCTGAAAGATTGAGCGTTGAGGAGTAGCAGGAGCAAACCAAGAGACCCCATCAACGGGGTGTGGTCTCACCCACAGACCGTTGATGGTAGGCCGTCGATGGTGTTGTGAAGTCGCCTGCCAGCTTTTCTGTTAAGGACTTGGGATTTTTGGGAAATTCACCCCAAGTCTTATAAAATAAGATTCCAGTTTTTTTTTGAGTGTTTATGGGTATTTTAAGAGTATATATGTCATTAGACTCTCATTATAACCCTAACACCTAAATCAAAATACATTCTCTCCCAAAGTTTCTTCAAAAACCTCCATGAGAGTTCAAGGTGAAGATGGAGCTTGAATATGGTTCTTCAATGGATTTTCTTCTTCAATTATCATTTTTTCTTATAATAAGGTATTGGAGTTCTTCATCTAAGGATTTATATCATCTTAGAGACAATTTCAAAGATGATTTCAAAGTTTTCAAAAAGATGAAAAGTCCAATTTTTGCTCTAAGCTTAGGTTCTTGCATGAAAGGTTTTCAAACGTTAATATATGATGTAATTGATGTCTAATTGATGTTTTCCAATGAAATTCTCTATGAACCCTTGACATTCACAAATCTCTCAATTTGACTAAATTATGTGTTATGTGAGCATGCTTTGATATTGATGAATTCATGTATTGATCATTATGGTCTTTTTATTTATGTATAGATTATGGTTAATTGGTTTATATGATATTTCAATTTGATCAATTGAATATTGTACATTCTTAGATCTATTGAATTTTAAGCTTATTGAATTGATATGGACTTAAGGTTTATGAATTCTAATGTATTTTCATATAGCCTTTTGATTGATGTAACAATTATAGTACATTAATATCAAGGTTGAAATACATTGATGAATATGTAGTAAATTGACCTAGTTTCATGAATATGTTTATAATTATGTTGAATTGTCGGTTATGGTCATGGGTAAGGGCCTTGTGATGTCAAATTGGATGATTTAGCCTTGAAATCGGAGTGGTAAGATGGAGTGGGGGTATGCTACCCTAATTTCTTTTATTTTATGTTAATTATACTTTAATTATGTTGTAATTGGTATGGTCCACTTATGGTGGCGATGCTATGTGAATTGATGTGGCCTTGTCGGCGTTAGTTTATGCAATATGATTATAATGGCCTTGTCTGCACTACTTGAAGTACTATAATGTTTTGTGTAGTTGTTTTATGTGAAGTATGAGTATATCTATCTATATGTGAATTAATGTGAAAGTATGTGTTCCTTCTAAGTATGTTAAGAAATCATGTAGACTATGACTATATGCTTCTATGCATAGTCTTAGGGTTGATGCATGGTTGTTCCTACTTGACTATATGAGTCTATAATGGTTATATTGATGATGATATGGTAGTGTATAGGATGACTAAAAGATGATAATGGCTATTCCTAAGTGGCTTAAAGAATGACGTGTATTATGAGTTAAAGTGAAGTATGTGGTGTCTTGTCTTGGTTGACTTGTGTCCCTTGCTTGATGAATGAATGAATGTGAATATCAGATGTCTAGACATAAGATTCTAAACTCTCTTAGTTTTGAATGTATGGATTACATGTGACCTTAAATGAAGTTAAGAGGGTTTTTTATGTGAAACCTTGAACCTAGTGGTAAGGTTATGAATGTTGAAGTCGTTAGCCGTAATGGTATCCTTCAAAAGGAATGATGGACTTAAGGTTAATTGGCTGGAACGACATCATATTAATCCTTAGGAAAGTCATCATGAGCTTCTTGTCTCCATTGAAAGGTAGCCCTAAGAGGACCTCTTTGGTAGGTATATGTAATTGGTTTATGAACTTGATATGGAACCCTTTTATATGAACCTTAAATGTGTATTACTCTATGAGAACGAAGAACCGAGTGAGTATGGTAAGGGAAGTAGTTCTAGTTAAGGATGAGACTAGATTACAAAGCATTTCCTTCATATCCCTTAACCATGTTCCTACATGGGATGTATGCAAGTTCTACCAGTGGCAAGAAAAACACCCTCATCAGAGTAGGTTGGAACTCCAGATTCCATGCTTTGCTACCTTTGTTGTTGCCTTTTCTCATCATATGGGATACGTACTAGCATTAGAGAAGTTCTATGAGGGTTAGGTGGTGGTATGCGAAGCTATCTAGACATTGCACAATAGGCTTTGAAGTTGTTAGTGAGAGTCCCTAGGCCTTGTCCAAGACCATTACTTGAATGTCCTTAATGTTATGAATGTTTCTTAATGAATTAATGAATGCAATGACTTGAGTTAAGAAAATAGGTTAAATGAATAAGTACTTATCTAGAGTAGTTAAGGGTTGTCTAGTTAAGGTGTGAAGGGGGCATAGGAATGATCACTTCTTATCTTACCTAGATAAGTCTTAAGAATGACTCTAGTTAGGGAAGAGGGTTGAATATGTAGACATAATCTAAGCCTTAGGTAGTCTTAAGGATTACTTAGGTAATCTTGAAGAGGTCAATCATGGACATTATATTCTTAAGTAAGTCTTTTGATAGCCTTTGGAAGGAGAATCTCATATTACTTATGTGTTGATTTATTAAGTGAGATGATTCCATCCGAGGTAGTCAATGGAACTCTTATGTGTGCGTGTGTAAAGGATTATATGGGCGATCGCCTCAAAACTCACTCAAGTGAACCTTAGAATGACCTTTTGTAGGAGGATCTCATGTTCATATGTTTGAAGTCTTTTAAATGTATATTGATCTCATTAGGGGTGGTCTTAAGGATCATTTTTAGGTATGCTTAAAAAGGGTGTATGGGCGGTATCTCTATGTCTTACTTAAGTGAGTCTTAGGATAGCTTTTAATGAGGGAATTATATGGTAAAAGGTGCGCAAAAGTGAAGTGAAGTGAATTCACTGTAAAAATTTCCTAAAATGTGATTATTTGCTTAATTTATTTCTTTTGTGTTTATAAGATGTTGAATGTTGTTCTTATGCTTATAGTATGATGTTTTAATCGAAATTCATGAAAAGCATGTTATTTACTAAATATCCCTTTTTCATGGTTTTTGCATGACTTCCATACATAGTACATCTAATGTGCTAACCCCTTCTTTTTCCTTTTTGACTTAAGTGTAGGGAATTGGAAGTTGTGATGTGTAATGGAGGATGTATAGGTTTATAAGGCTTGAAGATGAAGTATCGGTGAGTCCTCATCGATTCGAGGACAATATCCACATGTCCCTTACGTCATAGTCTTTATTTTATTGTCTTGTATGAGATTAGTCCCAAGTATTGTATACTCTAAAGTTTAGATGATTCAAGTAGATGTTGTAAAGATTTAATGTTTTAATGAAAGTCTTCCGCTTGTGTAATGTTTATGAAAGAGTTCTACGTGTGTGAACAAAGAGCTCTACGTGTGTGAAGAAAGTTTTATATTCTTACTCATTTTAGTATGTTTATTATGCAATGAATGATAGGAGAGGATTAGATGAGACTTCTTGAAGTCTCATTTGCCATGTGACGACACAAGTATGCTCTAACTTCTAGGGTCTACTTGTAGGTCGTGACTTTCTACCCATGATGGCTACATGCTTTTCATAGAGACTTGAGTTAATGTGAAACTCGCATCCCCACATCGGTGCTCAATACTGCTCCCAAAAATATACTTATCTTGTATGTTTTAAAAACAACTTTTCCTATGATTTGAGATTAGTATTCAAAAACTTAGATCAAAGGTTATCTTGGAAATCTCTGTTTCCCTACTTGCATCATTTAATAAATCTGTAACTCTTTTCTGAAAACGATCCCAAAGGCTCTTTGAAAATAATTAGCTTCCTTACTTGTTTAAACGTGAAAACATATTAAATATCTTTGGGGATACTTAGTCCTCCTATACTTTTGAAGAAAAGAACTTCAGTGTAACTCTTTACTCTTTACTTAGCTTGAAACTTTAATCTTGAAACAACTCGTCGGGAAATACTTGTTCCCTTATATTTCTTTGAAGGAAGAAGTTCAACTCTTTACTCTTTTCTTACCTTAAATTTAACTCTTATAGAATACTTAGTTCCCTTGTAAATTTTGAAAATTGATCTCTAACTCTTTACTCTTTGCTTAACTTGTAACTTGATCCTTAAAATAAATTTAACATGTTTGTTAGAGACTCTTGGAAACTTTAAAACTTGCTTTGACTTGCTTCCTAACTTTTAGACTTGACTCTTAACTTCTTTGACTTTGATCTTAAGTTTCCTTGAATTGGATTATGGATTCAAGATTCATGATCTCATGTTTATGGATAATTTGATGATGTTTAGACGTACCCGAGAGTGTTGAAATCAACTAGGAAACGTGGGTACATCACTTAGGAACTAGTACAAAAAGGTGGAGAATGAATAGGGTGAAATGGCGTCCTTGGCGGTCTGAGAGGCATGGGGCGCCAGGACGCAACCTTCAAAGGCCAAGTTGGGGTACTCTGGATGGAGCACCACCCCAAGGCCCTACGGACAGAGACTGTCCTGTGGGATTATGGGAGGTGCGTTGCCAAGGCCTTACAGACGCACGTTTCAACTTTTCTACTCTGTTTTTCATCTTTAAACCTTCTAAACTTCCATGGATCTTTCCCAAACACTTAGATTCACTAATACCCTCAATAACCAATAGATTAGACTCGTAAAACTACCCGAAAACACGAATCTAATCACTAAAAGCATACTACAACTCAACAAACAAGACATCAACCATTGTTCTCCCAACAACTTCAATTTTCATCATTCAATTAACTCAAAACATGTTGAATTAAACAAATTGGTGTGTGGGTGAACTAACCCAACACATAAAGATCTCACATAACTTTTTAGGGATCACCCCCGACAAATTACACAAGTCAAACTTCGACGATCTTTAACGTTCTTGCTTCCTCTTCTCCTTTCTTCTCTTTTCTCCTCTTCTTTTCTCTTCTCTCAAAATTCTAACTTCTTTTCTAAAAGAGTGAACTGAATAAGATCAGTTTGTACTCTAATTTATCACCCAAAAACGAAAGAAAATAATTGTGTAAGGAAAATGCAACTTTGCCCTTCCCAAATCCGAATTGGATTATCCCTAATCAAACAGCCAAACTTCCGAAAGGCATACCTCACCCATACGATATCGAAATCGTGTAAGCTCATTAGTGTTCGAATGATCTCTCTAAGGGCTTTCCAACCATATAAATAACTACCTCTAATTCATCCTTAGGTAGGAGTTATGGCTGTTTGAAGTTGACTAAAAACTCACTTTTCCCCAACTTAAGAAAATTTCAAGATTTTAATTATTTCTAAAAGTGACTATTTCAACTTCTGAGCTTCTTCCTTGCTATCTTAAGTTGCGAGATGTTACAATGTGCTTACATTAAAACCACAAGGTCATTATTTGTTTGTATGTTGATGACATGTTGATCATCAGTAGATATACTAATGACATAAATGATACTAAATGTATGCTAGAAAGCAAGTTTGATAAGAAAATTCTTTGACTTGGTGATGCGATCTTAGCTATAAAAATCCTTACAACTCGATAATGTTTAGCATTGTCACACTGTCATTGCATTAAAAAGACACTTGACTTGTTCAAATATTTGGATTTCAATATTGTCAGGACTCCAATAAATGTTAATTTTGCATTTCAAAAGAGTGAAGGAGAATTGACTCACAATTAGATTGTGATGAAATATTGGAAAGTATGATGTATATGACAAAGTGTGTGCCATCAGATATAGCATGTGCTATTAATAAGCTTAGTCGGTTCACGAGTGATCCTAAATGAACTCATTGGGTGACAATGAAAAGATTTTTGGGGTATATAAAGCATACTCAAAACTATGTTATGCATCATAACAATATCCAACAGTTTTGAAAGGATATAGTGATGTAAATTGGATCACCGGGATCAAATTCACAAGTGAATATGTACTAAGTCTTGGTGGAATAGTAGTCCCGTGGAAATCTTCAAAAAAGTTCTAAATCTCTAGCTCTACAATGATCTCTTAAGTTGAAAGACGCTGGAATTTCTTCATAAATATTCTTTTTTGGCCTAAATCTTTGGCATCAGTATGCATACAGTTTGATACTCAAGATGCAGTAGGTAGGGCATGGAGCATGATGTATAACAGGAAGTCTATTCATATAATACATAGCCATAATACCATTGCAAAACTACTCTCTAGTGAATTTCTCACAATTGACTATGTAAAATCAAAGGATAATGAGTCGGATCCACATATAAAAAAAGCATAACTATAAGGAAAGTTGAAAGATCATCTAAGGGATTGAATTTACAGCTCAGGACAATACACAATGGCGGTAATTCTACCTAACAGACTAAGATCATAAGAGCTAGGTTCAAGCAGAAAAATAAAGTTGTGATTGAAGGTTCGACATTGCCAACCAACTAAGCTATTCTCATGAAGGATACAACATTAAGGTTTGTTAATGCGTTAAAAGCTTTAAAAATTAATGATTTTCTAAGTTTGACCGACTTTACCAGATAGTGTATTCACACGGTAACACAATTAGAAATCACCTATGTGAGCGTGAAGTATAAGCCCCTTGAAAGTGGATAATTGTCAAAAGTACATCCCTCTATATACTCATGAAACCAGGTAGTGTTCATGGCTGAAACGAACACAACCGTAAGATCCATAAATGGTAAACGATTTATTGTTTGACATATGATTGTCTGAATATATACCAAAGCTTGGCGGTTCAAAGAAATCACATCTATCGATTGACCAAGTATAGATGTATGTTCACTATGGAAAGTTGAAGAGGAAACTCACTATGGAAAGTTGAAGAGGAAACTTACTTATGCAAATGCAATTAATTCTTGCTTGTTAAGTACACACACTTGTCTGTTTCCTTGTCTTGGAGTCCTCCCTATTCATGCAGGAGATTGTTTATTTTATAAGGTGTGAATGGAAAACAAAGTGTTGTGACTTTTATGAAGAGTTACAACCTTTATGAAGAGTTGTGACTTTTTTTAAAAGTTTTGACTTTTACGAAAGGTTGTGACCGTTTCGAAAGATTGTCACTATTTTCAAAGGGTTGTTATCTTTATGATAAGGCACAATAATAACCTTTTGACACTACCCTTTGTTTTCTATAAATTGAGAAATCTCCTCTCATTTTAAGAGTCATTTTTTTCGGACTTCTCCTTCTACTACTAAATCTAGTATTCTAAGTGTACTTTTACTGTCATTGAGTGGTTCGATGACACCGTGGTTTTATGTATCTATACACTAGTAAGTAAGATCGTTCTATCATGGAAGGATATATTACATTAACCCTGCATACTTGATGAGAATAATTTCCTTAAGGGGACACTGTGCATTCAATGAACTCAATTTTCTTTCTTTAAGAATAATATTTTTTATATCGTTTCTAAAATTTGTTTTTGATTCGAATTTCTCAACTAGTTTTAATTTTTCTAGTTTCGAAAATACACTTTAAACTTTGTTAGTTCTTTAAGGTTTTGTTCTAAGTATCTTAGAAATACAAGATGAACAACATCGATAAGGTATGGTACATTCCACCCTCCTCCAACCTCACTTGTGGATTTAATTGAATCTATTTTTTTTCTTATCTAGATTTCATTTACAAAACCAGCCCCTATAAGGGACATTTATGAGTTTAACAAATTAATGGATTGAACCAAATGTAATTGAATTTCAGGTAAGTTATATAATTTTGAATTATATATTAATTAAATTTTATTTACTAATAATTTTACTTGATCAATGTATCATGAATTCATGATGTAATCCTAAATTTGATATGAATTTTATTCAATAAAATTTCAATGTCTACGACGAGCATAAAAAAATAATATGTCCAATTGTTATGAAGAAGAACATGGAGTACATTATGTTACAAAGTATAGATGACATTCTAGTAAATGAATTTAGCTTCTTCTTTTTTTCATACGTACAGTAATTTATCAAACAAAATTTGTTTATTAGAAACAACGTAAAATATTTAAAACATAAAATTCAAATATTATATATAAATTCTAGGTTGAAAAAATTGTTTTAAAAAATCAAATAAGAGAGTAATTGTAACATCATAAACATAAAAAAAAATATTATAAAAAAAATTGTTTTGTGAACTGAATTCCAGAAGAAGTTAGTCTAAAATTACATATAATATTTATTTAAAATATAAGTAAATCATATCATCTAAATTGAAAACCAAGCCACAGTTGAAAGACAATAGCACTACTTCCTCGGTCTCAATTAATGCGATACATTTCGCTTTTTGAGACTCAAACAATTTAGATTTTGCAAAAAATTTGCTCTTTAAATTCTCTTCAAAAATATCAAAATGAAAATTATATATTTGTATACTACAGAAAAGTAGAGATAAGGCACAAGTTACCCCTAGACTATGAGTGAAATCCCAGAAATACATCTTAACAAAACCAAAGAACTATTATCCCCTGAACTCTTTAAATTTTAAAGTCCAAATGGATCACATATAATAGTACTATATATTTTACCTTGTCAAGCCATTATTGAAGATATATAGTACAAAATATAAAGTTACTCAAGATAAATAAAGTGGTGACACAACTATAATGCTAATGTGGAACAAACGTACACGCTGACAAATAATTTAGTCGTTAGTTTAAAAAAGAATAATCTAGTTTGACTTGGAACGGAATTTTTTTTAAAAAATGTGGGAGTCGTACCATTAACCTGGGATGACAAGGTGGCAGCCTACGCCCAACAATATGCTTTCCAATTGGCACTAATTGCAACCTACTTCATTCTCATGGCCAATATGGTGCGAACCTAGCGGCATGTACCGGTGACTTCATGACGGCCACGAAAGCTGTGGAGATGTGGGTCAATGAGAAACAATACTATCACCATGAGCCTAATACATGTGATAAAGGGAAAGTGTGCGGATATTATACTCAGGTGGTTTGGCGTAACTCTGTTCGTCTTGGATGTGCTAGGGTTCAATGTAATAAAGGAGCATATGTTTTATCTTGCAACTATGATCCTCCAGGTAATTTTATAGGCCAAACTCCATACTAGAAAAACAATTTATTACTTAATCATTACATAGTCCATCCTATGTGAGGTACGTATGTACGTACGTTGCATATTAAAAGTTAAAAAAATAATGTAACAAGTATGAAGCTGCATGCTTCTATATATGGTCTGATTATTTTGAATTACGAAGTCATGTGTTGTTGTTCTGATTAATTATGCTTTCATCATCAAAATCTTAGTAACATGCATTTTCAA
Organism: Solanum pennellii; assembly: GCF_001406875.1. Classification (NCBI taxonomy): domain Eukaryota; kingdom Viridiplantae; phylum Streptophyta; class Magnoliopsida; order Solanales; family Solanaceae; genus Solanum; species Solanum pennellii. Next base: position 48,306,649 of record NC_028646.1, on the reverse strand, counting down.
ACAATAGGGAACTAATGATCTGCTAGAGGACAGAAAACATTATCACACAAATTCACACATCTCTTCGAATACGAAGTAACCTACTCTGAAAATACGAAGATTTATCCTTAATAAAGACGTCAAACAATTCATCATCAGGCAAATTCACGCATCTCTTCAATATGTCTACTCAAACTTTACCACAAATGGTTACTCAGACTTCACTGCATATGGCTACTCAGACTTCATAACACAAACATACACTAAATATAGTCACAACCAATCGACAAATTTCCCTTAAGAATTTCATCACTATGTATCATTGGGCATCGCCACTCAACATCGCTAGCATGCACACACAAAGACTATAAATTATACTAAATAACTTACAAGAAACAAAATATAAATGACTAATTCAACACAATATCAAAAAGTCCGACAAGAGCACATCATTCACATAATAATCAAGGTCTGACATGGGCACACCAATCCATAAAAAATAAAATAATCCTTACAAAGGAACTATACCACCCCATATTTGAAAAGGAGAAAGAATGCATATTTTCAGAAGTTGACCCACGGACCGTAGATGGGATCCGTGCTTGCCCACCTGTAACTCCCTCTGAGTACATAAATAATATTTTTTTGACTTTTTCTTCCAACTTTAGTATCATTTATTTGATATCGGCATACTGGCTTTTTATTGACTTGGTTTGCTTGTAAATTCCCAAGATTTGATTCATGTTTATCACAACCTTTTATTTTTTAGACTCCAATTCCAACATGCTATTCTTTACCCCTTGAAAAGGTTCATTACATACTCCAATTCTTGTTCTCATGTTGGTCTTTGAAGTTGCAATTAAAACTCAATTTGGATCATTTCATGGCACCGTGTTAGGTGCAAGTTGCAAAAATCATTCCTTATCTGGAACATAAGATGTTCTAACCTTTAACCATATTCAAGCTTTTAAGAAAAAAACACTAGCAAATTTGACTGACCACACCATTTTTTTCACACACCACCTCATCTAAAGCGGCATCCACATAACCTTATCCAACATAAAGTCCTCCACAACAAGGTCATGGGTCATCAACCTAGGGATTACAACCACCAAGCACTTGTTCATCACAAGAGTCCATAGACACAAAGCAAAACATAAGAAAAACTAAATAAATATTCCCAATTTGGATAGAAAGAAGTACATTCTAAATTTCAAACCAATTCAATACGCCTTACTGTTTCAAGCAACGATGACATTTTGCTAACCCTCAATTATAGTGGTCGCTAACAGTATAATAACAAATTATGAGGTTGGAGTCGAGTCCTACAAGAAACAATATGTCAATGATTAAGAAGATAAAGAATTATAAGATATGAATTTGAATCCAAATGAAAATTACACAATTATAAGATGATTTTCGTAACAGTTACGGACAATGACTAAAAAAGGAATCATAGGGAATTAGGTAATGGGGAGCTAACTATCAATCGCAAGATCCGTTGCACCTTAACATCACCAAAACTCATTCATAGGAAAATCATATATGTCATTGAAACTCAATTATCCACCTACTTCATTCATACCTTAGACAAATATTTCTAAACTAGTTTTATCAAACCTAGCTAAGTAGAAACGTCATCAATCAAATTATATGCATTGCATGAATTCACTATTTCTTGCTATAATCCGATATATGAGTTGTTAAGCCTTAAATTATGCACTAATCAACCTCTGCCAACCTTTATAAACCCTTCAAGATCAAGCAAAGTAAATGGGCAACTCCAAGGAGTGATCATATCTATAAGAGAACATGTAAAGCAAGAAATTGATTAAATAATCAAATACCCATTTCGTAAATGAGTAACATTCAATCAATTACAAAAGCTAATTAGCATGTAAATCAACATAAACAAAAAAAAATCTCCTAATAAAATTACACCTACAATTCAAGCAATACTAAAAAATGAAATGAAGAAAGAGCGAAAATTATTACAATAATAGAGTATTGAATCTTCAATCTAAAAGGTGAATTGTGAGGAAACTTGTTATCTAAACCTAAAACCCAAAGCTAAGAATCTCTAATTTGTGGATGGATCTAGTATTGATATGCACATTGGTTTTGCATGGGTGTAAAATAGGATTTTTGTATAAAAATGGTAAATTTCTAGTTCTGCCCAAATTCCAGATAGTTTCTCTTCATGTTCGTGAAATTTTGTTACACGATCACTATTGTTCACAAGTCTGTATCTTGCGATCATGACCATTGATCATGCCATCGTGACACGTGGGTTTTAAGTTGACCGAGATCACAGTGCTTTAACCATGCAATTGTGAAGCCTTCAATCGCACCATTTTAAAAAATACAGTTTTTTTCTTCTGTTTTACTCGATTGAATAACCTTATTTCTTAAATTAACTTCTAAATAAACTATTTAGTTCATTTTTCTACAAACATGAAGAAATCCACTTCAAATGTGCCTATTCACACTTTAATAAGCCCAAAACACTTATTCTTCTTACCTTGTTAATATATAGATTTTTTGTTTTTGTTTTCTTAATTTTTGTTTTTAGGCTTCAATTTAATGTTGAGTTGATTGTAATAGTTATGATTTATTTATATACGGTAACACCACAGAAATTGAATGTTGAGTTGGAAAGGAAAAAGTGGCAGAAAAGTGTAGGGGTGTAGTTTCTATGAAGCCTATCTACAGTTCATAGAAATATCTACAGGTCGTAGGAGGCTCTTGTTGAACTTGAGTTGGGTTTTCGTAAAACTTCAAGTCTCTGATGATAATCAACGAGTGGACATGGTGAACCATAAAAACTTCTATTGGTTGTAGGAAGTGCCCATGGGAATAGTTCCAAACTTTGTGAAATTATGGATTTTGTATCTATGGATGGACCTATGGGTCATTGGAAAGATTACAGATTATATAAAGGCTTTCATGGCAAGTTAACTTAGATGATTTTTGGGTAGATAGGTTATATATTTTAGTTCTTGGAGCTATAGGATGTTTGCCGGGTTGTAGGTAGGTCCCATAGAAATTGATCAGGATTGTTAGATTCTAGTACAGGTTCTACAACTGAGCAAGATGATCCATAGAAGTTCCTACATATCACAGGTCGAGCCGTATAATCCTTCTATTAGTTTTCATTGAGGTTTTTCTAAAAAAATCTTTTTCTACCCATTTAACCCGTAAACTACGTTATTTTAACCCTATAACCACCCCTCTAACTTATTTTACCCTTTCAAATCTACTCATTCCATCCGATTCGTTCAAACTCACAAATTCACTCAATAATTTTATTCTCCAATTCTCGCTCAAGCTCCTAAGGTGAAAAAAGGGTTTCAAGATCTCTCCCTCCATTGCTAGGGCTTTGATTACCCTAGGTGAGAAGGAACTTCACCAATGAAGTCCTTTCATCAATTTGATTAAGAAATAATGACATTTCTCCTATTTGATCTTCACCCGACATATAGGGTTGCATGCTATTCTCCACTGATTCAAGTCATTGTGATTCAATTGTTAAATTTCAATCTTATTATGCATGATTTAACTCAATTCCATGATTTAATAACAATTCTCTTGTCCCAAAGTATGTTCCCTGTATGATTCTCTGAAATGACTTCGCTAGTGGATCCACCTTAGCAACAATGAATGATATGAAGTTCTATCTTGGCAAGTGGAATCTCTCTTTTAGGTGTGAGTGTTACATCAGATTCTATGTTAAAGATCACATGGTTTTACTGCCGATTAACATTGAATATCCCATAATTGAACTATGTATTCTTCAAAGTTCTTTTCAAAGTTTTCTATTGTTTTCAATTTGCATTAACCATGTTTGTGATTTATGATTTCCCTTTGAAGTCTTTTGTGATGTTTTATTTGGTCATATATCATGTTTAAGTTTAACATATTATCATGATCACCTTTTTATGCAGTTCCCTATAGTTAGTACATCCAAGTACTAATGCATACTATGACTTCATTGTTTCATAATATAGGGCTTGACTTCCTCCCTCTGGGCATGGCTTGATTGAAATTGTTTAGCGATTGACTATTTGGATTGGTGAGTCCTCACAATTTGAGGGCAAGGCCATGGACTACTTTATTGCTTATAATGTCTTTAGAGTTTCTAGATTTTGTTTGTGACTTAGGGATTTGTCCTTTATCACATCTACGAATAGAAGGCTTATGTCAAACTAAGGACTAATTACATATTCTCTTGTACTTTGTTGGTATCTTTTATGTCATCTTATGAGTTGACACTTACATTGCTTATATTTTCACTTACAAAAAACATATTTGACAAGACACTATTTTGGAATGAAATGACACAAGCATCATATATGACATAATTTTTGATATTTTCGTAATTTCTCTGAAAAGCTAAGGGGGATTGGATAAGTTCATTAATTTCTTATACTCAAATTACACTCAAAAGTAAAACCACTACTCTTTAAAAGTACCACTTCTGAAAAGTTCAGTCTATAATTTTTACTTTCAATTAGCACTGCCCAAGAGGTGGCTAATATGAGGCTCCATTTATATTGCGTCATATGGAAAATATTGGAAAAATAACACAAATCCATTTTTCTCTCTCTTCTTTAAACGATTATTTCTCCTTCTTTTCTTTACTTCTTTTTCTTTGGCTTTTTTTTTTAAAAAAATTAATGTTCCAAATTTCTCTACTTCCATACTTATATAATTTTATTCGTGGAAAATATGAAATCCAAAAAGAAAATATTCATTTTATTTCTAACATTTTAATATTATTTTTCCATCTTAAAATTAATTATTTATATACTAAAAATAGTTAGATAAAATTATTTGTTAATTTACAAAAAACAATTAATTAAAAAATTTTAATTTTACTATAACAACTTTTTTTTTCTTTGTTGTAAGTGTAAATAAAATTTTTAAAGTTTTAAAAAATAAATGTAAATTAGTAAAACTATTATTTATTTATGATTTCTTACGAAATTTGTAAAAAACAATATAACATAAATTTTAATACTAATTTCGAAAAGAAAATATAACGGAAAGTGCATTAATGTTCTTGACAAACAATTACACAAGTTTTGATACTTATTTCATGGAATTAAAAAAGGGAAAGCATCCATAAATACCTATATGAATACATATGCTTTCCGTCAATTTATACAATATTTTTTTATTCTTGAAATTCAAGCTAGGTGAAATTTTCAATCACTTTAAGTTTTTTTTATTTTTCTTGCTATTTAATTTTTGTTGGCTTCTCAAAAAGATATGATGCTATAAAATATTGATAAGGTATATCCATATAGTATCCTTCAAAAATATTACGCATTATCTAAGAATTTAATCGTTTTAAAAGAAATATGATAAATTATTTCCAACGATTTTATTACTTTCTTACATTATAAACGATTTAACGCAAATATATTAAGATGTCTTGATAATATTTGATTTAAATAAAAATAATCAATTAAATTATGAGTCATATCAACAAGAAAAAGCATTACAAGCATTATCAAAATAAAACTATAAATTAAACTATGAAATAAATGCAATAAAATTTGATCATTATAAGGAGAAACACATGAATACTAACAAAGAAAATAATTTTCTTTTCAATTTTGAAGAAACTTATATATAAAATAATTAGTGACCATTTATTAATAAAATAATAGAATGAAAAAAATTTATCCTATAAAATCAATGTCTAATCTTTTACCAACCAAACATGTCCTGCATTCTATCCCAATTCATACTATGGCTGCAATATCTCCTCCCAGTACTATTATTAAATATATTGAGTCTATTATCTCAAATTTTTTCTGGGGAAGAGATCAGGATAAAAAGAATTATCATTGGGCATCTATGGACAGTTTAAGTTTACCATATAATGAAGGGGGAGTAGGTATTAGAAGGCTTAAAGATGTATGTACTGCCCTCCAATATAAACAATGGCGGCTGTTCAGATCTAAATCATCTATATGGAGTCAGTTTCTTAAATCCAAATATTGCAAGAGAGCCAATCCTGTTGCCAAGAAATTTGACAATGGTCAATGTTTGGTCTGGAAATACATGATGAATAATAAGCACAAAATAGAAGAGCATATTAGTTGGCAAATAAGGTCTGGAAGTTGTTCATTTTGGTGGGGTAATTGGTTAGGAGTTGGTGCTTTGACTAAGTATAATGATATCATTTCAAGTCTCAATAATGACACTATTGGTGATTTTCTGATTAATGGTAATTGGAATGAATTGAAATTAAGGAAACAAGTTCCAGCCTTAATGATTCCAGTGATCTTGAACACCAAATTCCAGTACCAACAGGGAAGTAAGGATATAGCAATTTGGAAACCAACTGATTCTGGTAACTTCACCTGTTCTTCAGTCTGGGATGTTTGCATAGTTAGAGGAAACATTGATCAGATTAATTCTCTCATTTGGCATAAAAATGTGCCTTTCAAAATGGCATTTCTATTATGGAGAGCCTTAAGGATCAAATTACCAACCAATGAAAACTTGTCAATTTTTTGAGTTGAACCAGTGAGATGTTACTGTTGTAGAAAACAAGGCTGGGATGATATTGATCATATATTCTTGCAAGGTAACTTTGCAACACATATATGGAAATTCTTTTCCAGTTCCATAGGTATCCCAATTCAGAAAACATTTTTGAGTAACTGTATAGTACATTGGTGTGATAATAAAGGGAGAAATGAGGCTCACAAAACACTGATCAATGTATTACCTACTGTGATATGTCGGAATCTTTGGAAAAATAGGTGTGCAGCTAAATATGGTGGAAAGACTTCCAGTATTTTCAAAGTCAAATATCTTATTCTTAAGGATATATTACTTATCCTTTATACCATATTTCCTTATATTCAATGGCCTGGAAATTGGACAAAATTGGTTGAAATATTGGAGACATACAGACATGAGGTAAAGGTTTATGTAGTCACCTGGAAAGCACATCCTACTAATAGATATAAGATAAATACACATGGTAGTGCTCTCTCTAATCCGATAAATTGGAGGGGGTGGAATACTAGAAATGAATATGGTAATATCATATATGCTTTTGCTATACCTCTTGGGGAAGGCACTAACAATCATGCAGAGATACAAGCTGCTAATATATGGATTGCAATGGTGTACAGAGCATGGTTATAGGAATATCATCCTTGAGGTTGATTCAGATTTATTGAACAAATGGTTATTATGTAGAGATCAACCTCCTTGGAAGTTACAAAGGTTTGTATTAGAAATACAAAAGCTTACTAACCAATGTACTTACTTTTCATGTGTGCATATTTACAGGGAAGCCAACTGTACAGCAGACATATTATCAAAGCATAGTCACAGTCAAGACATCATACAACATTATTATACTTATCAGTTACCACAAAAAGCAAAAGGAAGTTATATCCTAGAGAAAATGGAGTTCAAAGATTTAGAAGAAGGAAATTAAGAAGGATTAAATATCCTCCTTGACTGTTTTATACCAGATTGCTACCTATAACATATATTATGTCTTTTGTATGGTATAATTAATGTTGCAAGTAGAAGGAGACCAGAAGTAGCAAGGGAACAAGCAATAACAGAATTTTACCTATAACATATATTATGTCTATATGTGGTATAATTATTGTTGCAGGTAGAAGGAAATCAGTATTAGCAAGAAACAAGCAAAGTATTACATATATAAATTACTACACCAAGTACAACAACGGGAAGGTGGAAATACAACAAAGTTGAGGAAAAGCTAAGTTGATGAATTAGCATAGACATTAGTCTCTTATAGATTTTCTCTTTTCATTTAAGTTGTAAAAGGGAGAGTCTCCTTCTTTATGTTTTCTTAGAAAAAGTGTATTAGGAGAGGACTCCTCTCTAGATACTTAGTTTTTCTATAGATAGCATCTCAATGTATGAGGTTGAGTTGACTAACCTTAATAGGTATGTCAACTATATACCTACCAAATGATGGAAGGTGAGGTTTATGCCCCCCTTCTTGTACTCTTTTTATTTCTATTAATGATAAGGACTGGGGTGTTGCTCAGCCCTTGACCCACCTCATGGGTCGTTCAGGAAAAAAAAACTTTTACCAACGAACATATAAATTATGATATATGCATGATCAAGTTATAATTATTTAACACAATAAGTTATGGTACATGTTAATCTTTGATCAATTTATCTTTACATTTTAAAGGGTTCTTAAACTATATTTATTGATAATATCTCATATTAAATTTGCTTGTGATATTTCATTAAAAAACTGATATAACAAGACTAAATAAATTTTCTTTCGTAATTATGAACGAATGTTATTGCAGCGCGAATGATAAAAGTTTAGATGAATAGTCAATAGGTCACGAGTTCGAATCTAGGTTATGTCCCAATTCTAAGTATATTTTTATTAAAATCAGATTCTTTGAAGCTTTTAAGATTTAAATAATTTTTAAATTCTTATTTTTTAAATAAATAGGATAGTAAAAGTATATATTTGGATACTTTTCACAAATATTGAAGATTTTCATTGTTATAACTCGAATCATTATGACGAAAATAAATGTATAGGATATAGTATTATATGAGTTATGTTCCCTTACAATTATAAGTCAATTGAATGTGATTATATATGCACTACAGAAAAATTGTTAATTACATGGGGATTTTCCTGGAAATTAATATGAAAATTTGCAGGAAGATAAGATTCCTGCGGATTTTCATTCTAATCCCCAAGAGAATTGGGGGAAATCTCCATGTAATTAACATTTTTCTTATAGTGATGCATGATGAAGTTATAATTGTGTAATATAATTAGGTATGATAGATGTCAACCTTTGATCAATTTATGTTCACATTTTACAGATTATTAGACTATATTTATTGATAATATCTCATTTTAAATTTTCTAGTCATATTCATTAAATAAATGACATATAGAGATTATATAAATTTTCTTGCATTGTTATGATCGATTGATATTGCAGCGTGAATGGTTAAAACTTAAATGAATAGTCTATAAGTCACGAATTCGATATTTTCGTAAAAAATAGACTCTTTTGAATGTTTTTTTGGATTTAAATATTTTTAAATTTTATAAATTTTTGGTAAGTATGATTGTAAACATTTATATTTGGATCATTTTAAGAAAAAATTGAAGATTTTTCATTATTATAAATCAAATAATTATGATGAAAATAAATATAATGAGTATAATATTATATGAGTTATGTTCCCTCACAAATACAAGTCAATTGAATGTGATTATATATGCATGATCAAGTTTTAATTGTGTAATACAATTAGTTATGACACATCTCAACCTTTGATCAATTTATCTTTACATTTTAGGGGTTATTAGACTATATTTATTGAAAATATCTCATTTTAAATTCCCTTGTGACATATAACATAGACTAAATAATTTTTTTTGGTAATTATTAATGAATTCTATTGTAGCGCCAATGGTTAAAGCTTAAATGAATAATCTATATGTCACGGGTTCGAATCTAGGTGAAGTCCCAATTTTACGTATTTATTTACAAAAAAATTAGACTCTTTGAAGCTATTAGTATTTAAACAATTTTTAATTTTATATTACTTTGTGAAATATAATTATAAAAGTTTATATTTTCATTGTTTCATAAAAATTGAAGATTATTCACTATTATAAGTCGAATCATTATGATGAAATAAATTTAATAAATAAAGTAATTTATGAGTTATGCTCCCTCACAAATACAAGTCAATTGAATATGATTATATATGAATGATCAAGTTATAATAATATAATACAATTAGTTATGGTACGTGTCAATCTTTGATCAATTCATCTTCACATATTAGGGGTTATTAGACTATATTTATTGATAATATCACATTTTTAATATTCTAGTGATATTCATTAAACAACTGATATGAAAGAGTGTAAATACATTTCCTTTCGTAATTATGAATGAATTGTATTGCAACACGAATAGTTAAAGCTTAAACGAATAGTCAATAGGTTACGAGTTTGAATCTAGGTTACGTCCCAATTTTAGGCCTTTTAAAAAATTAGACTATTTGAAACTTTTAGGATTTAAATAGTTTTTAAATTCATTTCTTTTTGTAATAAGATTGTAAATGTTTCAATTTGGATTGTTTCACAAATATTGAAGATTTTTCATTATTTTAAGTTGAATTATTATGATGAAAATAAATGTAATGGATATAGTATTATATGAGTTATGCTCCCTCACAAATACAAGTTAATTGAATGCGATTATATATGCATGATCAAGTTTTAATTGGGTAATACAATTAATTATAGTACATGTCAACATTTGATCAATTTATCTTCACATTTTAGTAGTTATTAGACTATATTTATTGATAATATCTCATTTTAAATCTACTAATGATATTCAATAAACAACTGATATGAAATAGAGTAAATACATTTCCTTTCGTAATTATGAATGAATGATATTGCAGGCAAATGGTTTAATCTTAAATGAATAGTCTATTGGTCACGAGTTCGAATCTATGTTTAAGTCCCCAATTTTAGGTATTTTTTATTTTTTTTTATGTCTATAGGTCACAAGAATTTTTTTTATCAAGCCTATTGTATGCACCATTGAAATCTTCATGATTTTGGGACAACAAACTATCATCCTCATCTAACCCCAAAACATTATTAAACACTTAGTTTAATTGACTATTATTGCTATTTGTATTCATCTTGTTAAATTTATATAAATCTAACAACAAAATAAAATCTTCAACAACAAATGAATCAACAAAATAAAATCAAACTAATGAGTGAAGTATTGAAGAAAAAAAAGTAGAGAGAGAGAGAGAGAGAGAGAGAGAGAGAGAGAGAGAAAGTGAAGAGTGGTTTTCTTTTTTGTAGCGAAAAACAAGCGGTTTTGAAGCCAAAGAACTATTTGGTCATCTACCCCTATCTTGTCATTTCATGCCAAAAAAGAGTCTTGCCGTTTAGCAATACTCTTTAACTTATTATAGTTTATTATGTCATGCTTATGTCAAATGACTTCTTAGGATCTCTAGGGGTCTTATTCTCGATGTCACATCTAGGATATATTTTTTATTGTGATATACATGAAGAATGAAATAATAAGAAATTAAAAAAAAAAAGAGTCGTGCCACAACAAAAACTAAGGCATTAGGACAGAGGCACCCATTTTTTCTAATAATGTTCAATTGATGTGCATGCAAGAAACTCGTAAGGTATTACATTCCATGAGCGATGGGTGGTATGCAAAATTAGAAATCGCATCTATGAGGGGCAGAAGCACTGTTGGCGCCCCATGCTAGGAGCCAAATTTCTAAGAGCCTTACCGGGCGCACTACATTCATGTCGTGTCAAGGGGTTTCCAAGATAGGTACACTGCTAGTAGGCCGTGACAGGCCATAAAGTTTTGTGTGCTCTTGCAATCACGTTAAACCACCATTCGTCCTAATAGAAAGATCTTGACGAGACGGAGGGCTCACCAAATAAAAACTAAATATTTTTATCCCCTCAACTTTAAAACTCTAGTTCCCTAAAAAAAAACCTACCACACCCACCTAAAAAAAAGCCGCAAAAAACCCCTCTCTTATCGCCAAATAGTTTCTTTTATTCTCCATTTTTGTCTTCCCCAAAATCTCCGCCCCACATTGTAATTAACTTTGCCTTCCTCACTTTCCTCCACAAAACAACAACACAAATTTTCCATTTTCTTCGTCCTCACAAACTTTCCCCATTCTTCATTCTTGATCTACTCATAATGGAACAAAAGGGTAAACAAGTTGAAGGTGGAGTTTGTAGCAAAAGGTCCCATGTTGGTATTTTTTGAAAAAAATGGGGCATTAAATTTTTTAAAAAAAAATCTCCCTCAATGTTTTATTAAGAATAAAACGGCTTTAAATAGCCAACTTGATTACATAATCTGCAGGAAATCTACATAACATAAATTTACAAAGACTAAGTAGTTTCAACAATTAAAACAATCTAATGAATATTTAAAATTCAAATCATGCTAAAACTAGGTAACTTATAATTTGAAAAATGACTGTAGTAACTAAGAGCAAACTCAAGACACCTCCTTTGCTTTAGATATTGCAATTTTAAAAAGTTGATCCTCCTCGAATTCTTCTTCTACATTTTTTGATTGAAGATTGTTATTAAACGTGCACACTAATGTAACATGACCGGCTTGTTTGAATTTTCCACATATTGCATCCGGTCTCCACCAACAAATATTTTCCAAGTGCGTTTTTATTATGCAATATATGTAAAGAGGATAATTATCTTTTTATTTTTATTTTTGTTCATAAAAGGCACCCTCATTAACATTATCTTATCTGAAGGCGTCACAACCCAGATCATCGTGATTGACTGCCACACTAACTCTTTGGTGGGGAACCACTAATAAAACCAAACCGAGCGACTAAATAAAAAACTTAGACATTTAAGTTACAGAGTCAAGTTAAATACTAAGAAAATAAATAGAGTTCCCATAAACTCCAACAAAAGTCTGTCAAATAAAACAAATGCGGAAGAATTAACCTAGAACCTGAAAGTTAATATACCAAAACATCTAAAGTTCAACAAGTCTAAACAAGAAGGTATGTGACTCCAATCTAATCAACTAATTAACTGACTAAAACAAATGTCTAAGCCCAAAAATGGTGGACATAGATGAAAGAGAATTTCATGGAAGCCCAAAAGAATTGGCTTCCTTGAATTTTAAGAGAATATCATTGATCTTCTAAGCGAGGTCTGTCAATAGCAGCTTGATGATGCCCTATACTCAAAAAAACTAAGAGTAAGTACAATATTAGTACATAACCACATTGTACTGGTAGGATCACAAGTCTATCCTACTAAGTGTAACATAGGCAAGTCAAACAACATTATAATCACATGCATATATATCAACATATACGATATTATAAACATTTACGAACAACGATCAACTTCACAATTCTGAATTTACACAATTATATCAACTAGTAGATCCTCTCATTGAACCCAAACCCAAACTGTTAGCAAGTCAGAACGTGGTACTCGATCCTATAGTTATGCAGGATGCGGCAATCTGAACCCATTTTATATCGGAGTTGACAATCCGATCCCATTTTTATGTCGGAACGTGGAAATTTAATCCCAGCTATTTATGCCGGAATGTGTCACTCCGATCCATAAACACACCACAATTACAAACACACGTATACTTTCAAGTCATACAATCAAGAGAGATTCCTGACATATAATCGTTCACCTATCTCATTTACAACAACTGTGTTCAATAATTAAACATTCATATACATACAAGTATCATAATGAAACAAGAACATACATACATCACCCAATCACTAAATCACAAAATCACAACCATCACCTACCTAAAAAATAACTTAAAACCCTAAGAATCTTGATCCTTCCCTTTCTAGTTTTGTTCCTTGTTCTTGTTCTACAAACAATATAATAACACAAAAATCAACAAACAATCGCTAAAATTACTCGAAACTATAACAATTCTGTGAACCCTAGATCATACTCATGATACCAAGCATCCAATTTGGTGTTGTCTTAATCTCATAATCTATATGTAAACCCTCCCCAACAATTAATTTCTCATTCTATTCTATTCTACGGATGAAAAAGCAAATTCGAGGAGTGAAAAACTTACATTTAGCCTCATGATTGGTGAAAACTGAGTAGGAGCCGCATGAGGTTCGTTCCTTAGCTCAAAAAATCGAAAAATGCATAATAAGATCGTTTAGGGGTTTATTAACGATCTTAAGTCACACCAAGTTGCCGCAGCGACCCTCACCCCATTGTAGTGGCTCCACGAGAGATGCAAAATCCCCTGCCAAGGCGGGTTATGTGAGACAGTGAGATAACTAATGAAATCCATAATTCCCATTTCACAGAACTCCTTTCACCCATGATTCTTTAAAAAGTACCTTTCATGCTAAGATCGATTTCAAGAGTTCTACTCACCCGAATTTGATTTTGTAAAGTTGTACGGATTTCTTAACGAGTTATATTTTCCCTCAAGTAATAGAAATATAAATAATTCACCTAATTTCTATAAGATTTCCCTACACCTTAATGACTCTTATTTCTTCCAAATCTGGACTAGTGTGGAAATTTCAAGTTACTACGAAAATGCTTTCCGACCCAAAAATTTTCCCTGATGGATTTTCCATAACGACACAATCCGATTATTATAGAAGAATATTCATTGCTCTTGGTCTTGAAGAACACTTATCAGTTCTTCATCATAAATAGTAAAGCGGTCTTTAGACTCTATGAGAGATGAAATTTTAGATTCAGATCTCTTTGGAATTGTCACAAGATTTTTTACTACTATTTTGTCATCTTTGAAATCCTCTCCAAGCCACCTAATTTAACTAATAATAAACAAAAATTTGGTAGAATACTTAACAATAGTTTCATCCTCTTGCATCATAAGAGATTCAAAATCTTTTTTCAAATACAAAATTTACATTTGTCTGACTCAATTACTTTCTTGATGTTCTTTTTAAAAATTTTCCTGATCTTCTTTTGTCGTCTCATAAGCAATGATTTTAGGTAAAATTGAATCCGCAACTAAATTTTGGATTACAGTCTTGGCTTTGAATTTCTTCATTTTTCATTCGTATGAGATTTAATTTTAGCAAGGTTAGTATTTGCAAGGAGAGGTTGTAAGAGTATATCTTTCATTACAACTTCCAATAGATTATAGGCTTCAGGATATGATTTCATTTTCACTAACCAAAATTGATATATTTCCCCAATTAAATTTTTGGGAATTCAAAGAGAAACTTTTGCTTGCCGTTATTTTGGTGAGAAATTAGTTTAAAAAAATAAGTGTGTCGAAAAAAAGCAAGTGTTGAGAAGGTAGCCTGATGTGTTAAAATGGGTATCCCTGATGGGTTAAAAAGGTAGTCCTTGCAGGTTTAAAAAATATATGGTAGTTCTTTTAAATATTTCACGGATCCCTTAAGATCACTGAAGCTCTTGATACCATTGTTGGTGTTTTTTTAAAAATTGGGCAATACAAAAAGATTGAAAATGTCTATCAATATTTAATTAAGCATAATAGGGCATTAGATGTCAAACTTGATAACATAATCTGTAGAAAATCTACATATCAAAAATTTTAAAAGACTAAATAGTATCAACAAATATAACAATCTAATAAATATTTAAAATTTAAAATCATCTTAAAACTAGGTAACTTATTATTTTAAAAAGTGACTGCAATGACTGAAAGCAAACTCAACATCCCAAAAGAGTGAAGCCTCCAGTTCGTCGGGCCAAACAAGTTCTAGGGTACGTTTTAAAAAAAGTCATAGGGTACCCCCCCCCCCCCCCCC
>NC_028646.1:48283572-48291042 GCF_001406875.1 Solanum pennellii | reverse complement strand
CCCCCCCCCCCCCCGAATTCGGCAAGAAAGCAATGATCATTACATGCAAGATTGGTTTGAATCACAAAATGATAGAAAATATTTGGGAGATGAACATGTGGATGTGAACCAGTTGCTTGAAGAGTTCCCCAAAATTCATGAGATGGTGTACCAATTGAGAATTCAATATATTTTACAGGATCAAGTGTAGAGGTCTAGGATAAAGCTATCTATTTCCCAACTCGTGTGTTGAATGAATTATTTTGCACAACCCATGATGATACAAAATATCCATAGATGGATGAAGCACCACCTTATCGAGATATTTACAACACTCTTTGCGGTGTCAATTCAATAGTTCAGTGGGAGAGACAAAAGGACACCAAAAAGCACACTGCCTTACACTACGACCACCACTACTAAAAAACTGCTAAAAACTGTGGACATCAAAGCGCCTAAGGACGTCGCTCCAAAAAACGACGCCATTAGCCACATTGTCCATCACTTATAAATAATTTTTAAAATTTTTTTTTAAAAAAGAGACGGAGGGCGTCGTTTATTTTGTCATTTTTTTCGCGGATTTTTGTGTTAACTATATATCATATTAACAATAAATTATTTAATTAATTTTTTAAAGAAGCGACGGACATCATCCAAAGTCCGTCTCTTTTTGGACAAAGTGTCTTGTTAAACATTTAAGAAAAGCGACGGACAACATCCCTTAGTCTATCAATTTTTTGGTAAAAAATTTGGTCAAGTATTTTCAAAAAGTGACGGACAAAGAGACGTTCTCGGTTGGTTCTTTCATAATATCTTTGACCATATCTGAATTTTCATTTTGTTATCTATCTCTCTCTTCTTCTCTCCCTTCTCTCTACATTTAGTCGCAACCACCCCAGCTCGTTTCCCTCGTCGTCCTACTAGTAGCCGCCTGTTAGACCCGTAAACTACTTGATCTAACTACGTGCAGACATGTCAAGGACTTGGGCATTGGTCTTGACATGGATGGGGGCAAAATAGTGCAACACAGGTTCATGGTGCTTGGGTGTTGGCAAGGCAGCTTGAACATGCAAGGCTTACGTACGGGCTAGAGTCATTGGCAAGGCAGCGTGTTGGCTTGACAAGACAAAGTTGTGAAGACTTGACAATGGCAAGAACAAAGGCAGTTCACGTGAATTGCTGAAATAAAACTAAGTGTTGGAGGACAGCTAAAATATTCTAAGTGTTGGAAGTTAGCTAAAATATTCTAAGTGTTGGAATGTAGCCTGAAATATTCTAAGTGTTAGAATATTAGTATTTCGTGTGGATAAAAATGTAATTTGAATTAGATTCTATCTGTTAGAAATATAGCTTTTGGAAACTTAGTTTGAATCCTATGATGAAAAGTGTCGGACAGGTGTCATTTGTAACTGCCGCATGTAACTGCCATGTGCAGAATTTTTATTAAGGGTGGAAATTCGTCTAAGGCGCAGAGAGAGAGTGTTTTCTGGCCTTAGACAAATTCGTGAAGCCTTCCTTTGTATTAATTATCATATTAATAATGGTTGGGACGAGTTCCTGTAAATGTTGTTTGTTGTTTAACTTTGCTGTCTAAGTATTTCTATACTTAGTCAAAATTGTGGGTGTAAGACAGGCTTAGTGTTGCAAGCGTTTGCAAGACTGCCTAGGGTGGTGTTCGGTAAAAATAAATCGAACCTCTTTCAATTGGTATCAGAGCACGGTTGAACGATGGTGAAGAACGTAGAACTGTGGGAACTGGCACAAAAAATTGAAGCATTCGTTGGGTTTACAGACGATATTTTGGGAGACCCTACGTTTATGGATTTGTTTACACAAGTCATTGATTTAAGACTTAACGCTGAGAAACTTCAGGGGGAGATTGGTGTATATCGACAGAATGTTGATAATTATATCACTGAAATCTTGGATTTTCATACCAGAACTACGCAACAACTTGAGGGACTGCAGAAGGAAAATGAGAACCTTCATGCAGAGCTCGTTGTATTGTGTCGGGTTGAGGCTACGTTGAGTTCAAATCGTGTTGAATCATCTAAGGTTAAAATTCCAGAACCTAAGGCCTTTAGTGGTGCAAGAAGTGCTAAAGAACTAGAAAACTTCATTTGGGTCATGGAACGATATTTTACTGCTGCAAGGGTGCCTGACGCCGATAAGTTAAACATTTCCACAATGTACTTGACGGGTGATGTTAATCTTTGGTGGAGAACTCGAAATGCGGATGATGTAAGTACTGGTTGTCCTAGAATTGATACATGGGATAAGTTAATAAAAGAAATGTGTGATCAATTTCTTCCTAGCAACGCATCTTGGCTTGCAAGGGATAAATTGAAAAGGCTAAGACAGACGGGTTAGATGAGGGAATACATTAAAGAATTAAGCTCTGTGATGTTGGACATTCAAAATATGTCTGATGAGGATAAACTACACAACTTCATTTTGGGTATGCAAGGCTGGGCTCAAAATGAACTTCGGAGGCAGAATGTTAAAGATCTGTCTGGCGCAATTGCTGCTGCAGATTCGTTGGTTGATTTCCGGACGACTCTTCCTTTGACAGATATTCCCTCCACTTCAAAATCTAAGAAAAAGAACGATAATAAAGGGGAATGGAAAAAGGATAGTCGTAAGGACAATACAAATCACAAATGAAAGTTACAAATGAAGGATGGAAAAGACAAACCAAAGAACAAAGATGGTAATTCTAAGGGTTGTTGGACTTGTGGTGGTCATCATTTGGCCAAGTCTTGTCCGAACCGGGAAAAGGTAAATGCTTTGCTTGCTGGAAATATGAATCAAAGGGAGGAAGATGAGGAAATCGTGGCTGCAATGGCAAACCCATTGGGATTGTCCTTCAACCATATTACAGGGATTAATAATGTTGGAGAAACGTCTAGTACTTCGAATACTCATGCTTCCCTGATTCATATAGAAATGACAGTGAAAGAACAACGTGTGATGGCAATGGTTGATACAGGAGCCACTCATACATTTGTAGATGTGAGAATTGCTACAAAATTGGGGCTAAAGTTGTCTAAAAGTCCTTCCTACGTCAAAACAGTCAATGCTAAGGCACATGCAATTGTGGGTATGGCTTATGGTGTGTCTATGTTGACTGGAAGTTGGGTGGGAAAATATAATTTGATGGTGATGCCGCTTGGTGAATTTGAGATCATACGTGGGATTGATTTTCTAAAAAAATTCCAGTTTCATGAATGGAAGCAATGCTGGATTTCTTAATGGAGTTCATCCATTTGGGAACATTAATAATGTTGCAAAGAAGAAAGACAAGGGAATGTTCTTGTCTACTATGTCAATCGACAAAGGGCTGAAGAAAGGTGAGGACACTATACTTGCTGCCTTGGTTGAAGTGAAACCTGATGTTGAGATGGAAGTGCCTGATTGTGTTTCTGAATTGCTTAAACAGTATGCTGATGTTATGCCTCCTGAACTACCAAAGAAATTACCACCAAGGAGGGATATTGATCATAAAATTGAATTGTTGCCTGGTAAGGTTGCTCCTGCACAGGCTCCTTATCGTATGGCTCCTAAGGAATTGGTTGCATTGTGCAAACAATTGAACGAGTTGTTGGATGCTGGATTGATTCAGCCATCTAAGGCTCCATATGGTGCCCCTGTTTTATTTCAAAAGAAACAGGATGGGACGATGCGAATGTGTGTAGACTACAGGGCGCTGAACAAGGCAACTATAAAGAACAAGTATCCGGTTCCATTGGTGCAAGATTTGATGGACAGGTTGAGTAAGGCATGCTGGTTCACAAAAATTGATCTCAGGGCAGGCTATTGGCAGGTTAGGATAGCAGAAGGTGATGAACCAAAAACAACATGTGTAACTAGATATGGTTCATATGAATTCCTTGTTATGCCATTTGGGCTGACTAATGCCCCGGCAACATTTTGCAACTTAATGAATAATGTATTGTTTGCTATCTTGATGACTTTGTTGTTGTCTACCTAGATGATATTGTCATTTATAGTCGAACATTGGAGGAACATGTTAATCACTTAAGTTTTGTTCTGTCTCAATTAAGAAAATACACACTTTATGTTAAGATGGAAAAGTGTGAGTTTGCTCAACAAGAGATAAAATTTTTGGGGCATCTTGTTAGTAAAAACCAAGTTCGAATGGATCCTAAGAAAGTGCAAGCCATTGTTGATTGGCAAGCACCTCGTCAAATGAAGGATTTGAGGTCGTTTCTTGGCTTGGCAAACTATTACAGAAAATTCATTGCTGCTTATTCAAAAAGGGCAGCGGCTTTGACAAATTTATTGAAGAAGGATACAAAGTGGGTTTGGTCTGAACGATGTGATGAAGCATTTCAAAATTTGAAGAATGCTATTGCATCTGAACCTATACTCAAATTACCTTATTTTGAGTTACCATTTGAAGTGCACATTGATGCGTCAGACAAAAGAATTGGTGGCGTATTAGTGCAGGAAGGTCATCCAGTGGCCTTTGAAAGTAGAAAATTGAATGAAAAAGAAATGGTTCCGGAGGTACACTATTTGCAGGTTTGAAGAGTTTATCTCCTGGGTACTCGATTTGTAGTAATAACTGATAATGTAGCAAATACATTTTTTCAAGACACAAAAAAAGTTGAGTCCTAAACAAGCACGGTGGCAAGAATTCCTAGCATAATATGATTTCATGTGGGAACATAAACCAGGAAAACTCAACCAGGTAGCTGATGCGCTGAGTAGAAAAGAAGTGTTTGTTGCAGTATATTCAATTTCAAAACTCGAAACTTATTTCTATGATAGAATCAGGTTGTGTGCTGCAAATGATTCATTATATGTTAAATTGATGGGTCAAGTGCAAGATGGCACAATGAGACGGTATTGGATCGAGGACGATCTGCTCTATTTTTTAAAGGGGGGAGAATCGTTGTACCAAATCAGGGTGGACTGCGCAAAGACTTAATGAAAGAGGCGCATGATTCTGCTTGGGCTGGACATCCAGGTGTTGAAAGGATGTTAGCCTTACTGTCTCGTGTTTATTTTTGGCCAAAAATGAAAGACGATATAGAGGCATACGTCAAGACTTGTCATGTTTGTCAAGCTGATAAGACTGAACGTAAAAAGGAAGCAGGTTTGTTGAAACCTTTGCCTGTTCCTGAGAGGTCGTGGCTATCAGTAAGCATGGATTTCATTTCTGGATTCCCTAAGGTCTACGGTAAAGTATCATGGTGGTAGTTGACAGGTTTTCAAAATATTCTGTTTTTGTTGCTGCACCTGAACTATGTTCATCTGAAGTTGCTGCTGATTTGTTATACAAATATGTGGTTAAGTATTTTGGTGTTCCGGCTGACATTGTTAGTGATAGAGATACAAGGTTCACTGGTAGATTTTGGACAACTTTGTTTAATATGATGGGAACCGAGTTAAAATTTTCTACCGCAAATCATCCACAAACAGATGGACAGACGGAAAGAATTAATCACTTGTTGGAAGAATACTTGAGGCACTATGTGACAGCAAGTCAACGGAATTGGGTGACATTGTTAGACACTGCGCAGTTCTACTATAATCTGCACAAGTCGTCTGCAACAGAAATGAGCCCTTTTGAAATCGTTTTAGGCAAACAGCCTATGACGCCACTAGATTTTGCCAAATCTAAAAATCAGGGAAAGTGTCCATCAGCATACAGGGTTGCAAGGGACAGACTTGAAATGTTATCTGAGGCACAGGATAGCTTGCGCAAGGCTCAGCGGCGCATGAAGAAGTATGCTGATCAACATCGTCGCTCAATTGAGTTTAATGTGGGTGATAAGTTGTTACTAAAACCTACTCCACAAATCTGGGGACAGATTGTAAGTAAGAATAGACATCGGGGTTTGATTCCTAAGTATGATGGTCCATTTAAGTGGTGAAATGAGTGGGCGAAGTTGCTTATAGATTAAAATTGCCAGAAAGGTTGAAAAGTCATCCCACTTTCCATGTGAGTTTCTTGAAACCTTACTTTGCAGATGCAGATGATCCGGACAGAAACAGGTCAAAGAGGGCTCCTCCATCAGTACCTACACAGTATGATGCTGAAATTGAGAAGATCCTTGATTACCGGGTTTTGGGCACAAGTAAGAAGAATAGTAAGACAGAATTCTTGGTTCACTGGAAAGGCAAAAGTGCAGCTGATGTAGTTTGGGAGAAGGCGAAAGACTTATGGCAATTTGATGCTCAAATCGAGGACTATCTTAAAACAGTCTCGATGAGGACATCGAGTTCAAGTGGTGCGGGTGGTCTGTTAGACCCGTAAACTACTTGATCTAACTACGTGCAGACATGTCAAGGACTTGGGCATTGGTCTTGACATGGATGGGGGCAAAACAGTGCAACACAAGTTCAAGGTGCTTGGGTGTTGGCAAGGCAGCTTGAACATGCAAGGCTTCCGTGCGGGCTAGAGTCATTGGCAACGCAACGTGTTGGCTTGACAAGACAAAGCTGTGAAGACTTGACAATGGCAAGAACAAAGGTAGTTCACGTGAATTGCTGAAATAAAACTAAGTGTTGGAGGATAGCTAAAATATTCTAAGTGTTGGAAGCTGGCTAAAATATTCTAAGTGTTGGAATGTAGCCTGAAATATTCAAAGTGTTAGAATATTAGTATTTCGTGTGGATAAGAATGTAATTTGAATTAGATTCTATCTGTTAGAAATATAGTTGTTGGAAACTTAGTTTGAATCTTGTCATGACAAGTGTCGGACAGGTGTCATTTGTAACTCCCGCATGTAACTGCCATGTGCAGAAATTCTATTAAGGGTGGAAATTCTTCTAAGGCTCAGAGAGAGAGTATTTTCAGGCCTTAGACAAATTCGTGAAGCCTTCCTTTGTATTAATTATCAGATTAATAAAGGTTGGGACGAGTTCCTATAAATGTTGTTTGTTGCTTAACTTTGTTGTTTAAGTATTTCTATACTTAGTCAAAATTGTGGGTGTAAGATAGGCTGATTGTTGCAGGCGTTTGCAAGAATGCCTAGGGTGGTGTTCTCTAAAAAATAAATCGACCCTCTTTCAAGCCCATCAGGCCTCTCTCCTCTTAATTAAGGTTAGTTCCTAATTTTAGATTCTTTTCAATTCTTGTGATTATAATTTATTTTTAGTTAGTCTATTGTTCTTTTAGTTATTGGGCTGTGTTTAATCGTTGTTACTTTTATTTGATTATTGTTAGTATAGAGAATTGAAGATTTTTGAATTTAGGATTTTTTTAGAAATTAGGCATATTTTGAATTGAGCATTATTAGTTAGTGGATGAATTAGGATTTTTTTAGGGTTTTCAAGATTTTGAATTAGAATTGTTATTATGGTTTTGAATTGAAGATTTTTGAATTTAGGATTTTTTTTAAAAATAACTTTGACTGCTTGTTAATTAGTAAAGTGTTAATTTTAAATTAGATTAGTTATTGAAGTGTTTTGAGTATTATATGGTTTATGTTTGATTGTTATGAATATATATATATATAT
>NC_028646.1:48222693-48283184 GCF_001406875.1 Solanum pennellii | reverse complement strand
TATATATATATATGTACCATATATATATATATATATATGTACATATATAATTAGAACTTGAACTTATTTTGAAGTTAATTAGTTAGAAACCCTGAACTTAATTTATAATTAATTGAACTTAATTAGAATTAATATAATTAATTATTTGAAATTTTAAACATCAATAAAATCTATGAATTAATTAATCCTGTACTTTGTAGATATTTAAATGTAGTATTTATGTATTATAAATATATATTAGCAATTAATGTAATAAAATTAATATTTAATTTAATTTATAAAATAATTGAATATCTATATTTTGTAGATGGTTAATTGTTTGTGGATGTATAATATGCATTATGGAATCGGTGATGGTTTGAAATCTGAGTTTATTGAGGGTGTTAGAGATTTTATTGAACATACATACAATGACACTTGGCATTTTCAAGAATAATGGATTAGTTAGGTTTCTTTGTAGTGCATGTAAGTGCTTAAATTTTTCTAAATCAAATACAATTATGGTTCATTTGTACAATAATGAATAGCCTAGATATTTTTCTATGGATTGATCATGGAGAAAGAGATGGATTGGATGATATGTTTTAACATTCAATGCATGTGGATGAATAATATGCTTGCACCACATGGACAAATTAGGGTTGAACATGATAGAATTCATGAAATGATCAATTATACATTTGGGGTTCAACGTGAGATAGAACCCGAACAATATTTTGATGAATATCCTAATGAAGAATTAAGACGCTTCTGTGATCAATTAGAAGAGTCTAGTTGTCCACTATGTGAAGGGAATCCACATTCTTCCTTATTAGTTGCAGTTAGATTAATGAATATTAAATAATATTAAAATGTTTTTGATGCGGCTATGGACTCGACAATTGATCTTTTGGGTGATTATTTCGGTGTTTAACATACCTAAGAATCTCTATCAGCCAAACTATTTGGTTTCCACGTTAGGATTGTCGTATGATAGAATTCATTGTTGTACTAATGGTTGCATGTTTTTTTACATGAATGATAGTGAATTAGAAAACTGTAAGTTTTTGGACATGCTCGTTATAAGAGGACTCCGGCTTCAAAGACGGTCCTAGTTAAGGCGATGCATTATCTACCTCTTATTCCTAGGTTAAAAAGGTTGTATACATCAATGAGATTGCATCAAGAATATATAAGGTCGTCGGGCATCTTGTCTCATCCATCTGAAGGTGAATCATGCAACCATTTTGATAATGTATATCTCGATTTTGTTAGTGAACCAATAAATATTAGATTGGGGTTGTGTGTAGATGGCTTCATACCATTCTCTAATGTTGCTTTGCCTTATTCAGGTTGGTAATATTTCTTACTCTGTATAATCTTCCTCCTGAAATGTGCATGACTAGTCCGTACATCTTTCTAAGTTGTATTATTTCAGGACCCTGTAATTTATACAGTTGTGGTTTCATGGTATTTTTAATGATTCTTTCTTAAGTTTAGTGTGTGCAGAAGCCTTTTTGTATTAATTTTTATGTAAGTTTCTCTTTATTTGCAGGAAATCTGTGTAAAAGATAAATGCGGAGGTTTTTGAGCAAGAAATGTAGAAAAGTACCACCTACGGAGCTTGTGACGGTCCGTCGTGCCCGTGACGGTCCATAGGTGACATCGTAGTGCAGCTGCTGAAGGAAGATGGGGAAGTCTGACCAAGTGTGGGGTTACGGAATGCGTGACGGACTGTCGTAGCCATGATGGTCCGTCCTGCTGGTTCGTCATGATAATCAGATTAGTTGTCCCAGTACACAAATTCCAAGAGTTCAAGTGTTATGGAACATATACCCACGACGGACCGTTGTGCCTGTGACGATCCATCATACCTTCCGTTGAGGGTAATGAAGAGAGAAGAAGAAGAAATTGCATAAGTATGAGACGACGGAGTCCATGACGGCCCGTCGTAACCACGACGATCCGTCGCGAGGTCCGTCGACCCAACCGCGTTTTGAAAGATTTCTAGCAAATAGAGTCCTTATTTAATTAGGTTTTTATTTTTTATAAATAGTTCAAAAAACCTCATTTTTGGGGTTAGAGTCTTGGTTATTTGAGCTTCTTTTGTGGATTAGACTTGGTGATTATTGTTATACTTTTGGAGAATCTCTAGTCTTCAATTAATTGCAGTAATTGATTATTGGTAATTTTTGTTGATTAATCAAGTGAACTGATGGATTTTTTTCTTTCTCATTGAAGTAAGTGCATGAATTCTTATATTAAATATTTGAATATTGTGATTATGACTATGGGTAACTAAACTCCATAACTAGGATTGTGGGAACCATAGGTGAATAATGAGGTAAAACCTAACTAAAATAACAATTCTAGAATAGTGTCTTGCATGTATTGATAATTCTTTCGCTTAGAATTCTTTTTAACGGATGGCCAACGTTAGAACTCGCCTTAATGCTACTTGCCGGACCAAGGAGGTATATAATAGGAAAAGAATTATCAACATAAATTCACTGTATATTATCTAATAGCCTAGTATTGATTGGTACGAGGTAATAACTTACTCAAATATCAAATACGATGCTTAACATGAGGTAAAGGTAAGAGTTAGTATAGCAACACACGTAGCCGGACCAAGGTGCGGAGTGAAATTTTCTAGATGCCGGACCAAGGATTTAGAAATACATAACTTATCACTTTGCATGCAAGATACTAGGAAAGAATTGTTATAGTTAGAATTATCAAGTTATGAACCTGTGGGGAACACATAAACCCTAGTTACTTTTACTAATTAATTAAACTCCATCATTTGAAGCTATTAGTTATCTCCTTTAATTTCGCTAGTTATTTTTATTTATTTAGAAATAGAAAACCCCCCTTTTATCATTTTTGCTTTCCAAGGAAGTAATTGACTGAACAATAGTAATAATAGATTGAAGTTAAGTCTAAACTATTTTCCTCGTGGGAACGATCCCAACCTCATTAGTTGGGTTCTTTACTTAATACGACCGCTTTACTTCATATTTGAGAAGTAAGTTTGAGCGTATCAAATTTTGGCGCCGCTGTCTGGGAAAGTAGCTTTTAGATTAACTTAAACTTATTACTATAGTTTAGTCGATATTTTATTAATTTTACTTTGTTTATTGTTTTTGATTCTTTCAGAACCATCTTCCTTGTATATGCCAAATACACGGAGAGGAAGAGAACCATTGTTTCCCTATGATCACGAATTAGAGCGTACACTACGCAACATGAATCGAAACTTGGGAATTAATGATGATGATCAAAACCAGAACATCCTAGCTCCGGTTTATGTTCATGGTCAGTTGTTACCCGATGCTTCGGGTGAAAACCA
This sequence comes from Solanum pennellii, assembly GCF_001406875.1. NCBI lineage: Eukaryota > Viridiplantae > Streptophyta > Magnoliopsida > Solanales > Solanaceae > Solanum > Solanum pennellii. The sequence goes on along the minus strand of NC_028646.1, from coordinate 48,279,853 downwards.
ACAGAGGGGACAAAATCCCGCTCCACGGCCCCAACAATACTACAGAGGCTATGACAATATAGTAGACTCCGATGGGCCACTTGTCTTGCCCCCTTTACAACAAGGCCACACCTTTGTGGTAACTAGTAGCCTGATGCAAATGCTCACTGCCAGAGGTTTGTTTTCAGGGCTACCTTCTGAGGATCCACATGCCCATATAGCTAAGGTAAGGGCAGTGTATAAAAGTTATGTAGGGAGGCCTGACTTGGACTTGGATGTAATAGGGATAAGAGAGTTTCCTCTCTCACTGACGGGAGAGGCTGCTATTTGGTTCACAGAGCTCCCTTACAACTCAAATTTCACTTGGAACCAACTAAGGGACGTTTTCTTAGCACGCTACTACCCGGTCTCCAAGAAACTAAACCACAAAGACAGAGTAAACAACTTCGTGGCACTACCAGGAGAGTCGGTTAGTAGTTCGTGAGATAGATTCACCTCGTTTTTTAGAAGCGTCCCAAATCACCGCATAGATGATGAGTCACTGAAGGAATACTTCTATCGGGGACAGGATGATAATAATAAAGCGGTGTTGGATACTATAGCGGGTGGTTCTTATGGGGAGTGTCCTTATGCTGAGATTGCTGAAAAGTTAGAGAAAATCTCCTGGAACAATGAAGCTTGGAGTACTAGGAAGTCAGATACAGGGAGAAATACCTTCGCAGTGCAATCCACTCACAACCCGGCCACAGATGAGATTCGTGAAGAGATGGCTCAGATGAGAACTGAGCTTGAGTTGGTATTAAAACATGTCACTGAGGGTGCAGAAAAGATAAATGCAGTCAACTACTTGTCGAAACCACCGCAATAAAATGATGAGGATTCCTATGCGGTAAATGAGCAGACGGGGGGTTTCCGACCGAGTGCCCAAGGATCTAATAAGGATAATTGGCGCCAAGGTCAAGGGAACCAAGGTCGGATCTATGGTAACGATAACCGTGAGGGTCATTATGTCCGAGATGGAAACTACAACCGCGACAAAAACTTCAACAGGGGTAACTATGGTAATAGAAATGATAGGAATGGGCCCTATGTTCCCCCTCAAAATCGTGAAGTTACTCCTAGGGATGGTGGAGGTTGGCGCAAGTTGAGGATATGTTGCATAAAATGATGAGGAGGTTTGATGCTAATAATGAGCACATTAAAGAGTTAAGGAGTGATTTAGCGGGTATTGTGCAGAAAGTCAATACACATGCAATATCGATTAAGCAGATCGAGAAATGGCCCAACTATCTGGGACTGTGAACACACGGCAACCTGGCACTCTTCCTAGCAACACTGTCCAAAATCCAAAAAATAATGCACACTGTATAGCAACCACTACTCGGGATGGTAAGCAAACCATTGACCCACCTATGCCTTCTAATGAGGAAAGGTGAGAAAGGATAATGATAAGGTGGTAAAGGGTATTGGTGAAGCAGAAGATAGCACTAGAAAAGATGCAGAAGTCCCTATAAAGGTAATTCCCATGCCTAGACCCCCCCTTTCCTCAGAGATTAGTGAAACAGACCGAGGATGGTAAATATCGGCATTTTATAACAATGTTAAAGCAGCTTTCTATCAATGTCCCTTTCGTAGAAGCTCTAGAACAACTGCCCGGTTATGCCAAGTTTATGAAAGATCTGGTTACAAAGAAAAGATCAGTCACTTTCGAGGATGATGATAGAATGCAGCATTGTAGTGCTATTGCTACAAGATCTCTCGTACAAAAGAAAGAAGATCCGGGTGCGTTCACTATTCCTTGTACAGTCGGGTCATTACATTTTGCGAAAGCATTATGTGATCTGGGGGCAAGCATAAATCTCATGACCCTCTCGATTTACAAAAAGGTGGGTTTGGGTGACCCAAAGCCCAGTGCGATGCGGCTACTGATGGCTGATCGAACAATGAAAAGGCCTATAGGGATACTCCACGATGTGCTAGTAAAAGTGGAGTCTTTCATATTTCTGGCAGATTTTGTTATTCTTGATTGTGAAGTCGATTTTGAAGTGCCTATTATTCTTGGGAGGCCATTCCTTGCTCGGGTAGAGCCTTAGTTGATATGGAAAAGGGGCAGATGAAATTTTTGTTGAACAATGAAGAAGTGACCTTCAACATTTGTAGGTCCATGAGGCAGATTGCTGAGCTCCAATCGGTATCTGCTATATCCTACAAAGAAAAGATGAAGAAGGATAATGACCTAAAAAGTGAAAAACGAGAGTTTATGGTTGGGGATTTGGTGCTTATAGACAGTTCTCAGTTGCGTTGGCTTCCGGGCAAGTTCAAGTCCAAACGGACTGGCCCTTACTTGATTACCCAAGTAATCCCTCATGGAGCAGTTAAGTTAGAAACCAAGAAGGGAGTGCGGTTTAAGGTGAATAGAGAACAAATAAAACTCTATTTCGGGCATACTGCATCGGTGAATGAAGTGATAGAGGCATACCATCTTGATGAAGGCTGAGAAATCAAGTGTCCTCAGTCGTGCCGCGACGTTAAATCAGGGGCTTGTTGGGAGGCAACCCAAGACATATTGTTTTTCTTTTTAGTAATGGTAGCATTTTCTACTTATGGGTTTTAAATTTGCAGGCACATCACCAGGAAATTCTGCAGAAAATCACTCTGCAGCAATCACTGACGGACACATCGACGGACCGTCATGCATGCAACGGACCGTCATGCATGCAACGGACCGTCGCATGAATCCGTTCTGCCTGGTACTTCTTTCTGTTATCTTCAAAACTAGGTCACACGCGACGAAACCAATGACAGGCCGTCTCAGCTGCGACGGACCGTCGTCAGGGACTCTTGGCGTCATTAATGAAGCATACCCGACCCGACCCGGCTGTGGTTTTTTAAAAATTCTTAACATTTATAAAACCCACCCCCTTCATTTCACCCCATTCCTTCCCTCTTCCTCTCATTTTCCTCCCTTTTCAACTTCCAAGTTCATAACCCCCCTCTTTTACAACCGATCATTTTCCCAAATTCCCCAATTCCTACAATTCACTATCTACTAGTCGGAGTCTGCTGCTGTGGTTCTTTACTTGATACGACCGCTTTACTTCTTGAGAAGTAAGTATCGCCAAGTACCTTCCTCGCTTGTTTTTCTCAAATTCTCAGGTCTGTGTCTCTGATTTCTACCCATTTACATTGCATTTTTGTTTATCAATTAGTATTAGCCTATTTCTTCTTGATGGGTTCTTTCTTTAATATAAATTCTGTCTGACCTAGGTTGAGAATCCTCAAAATTGCCGTGATAAAACTCTAGAAATAGGTGCTTTAGCATTGCTAGTTTACTAGGTATGTGGGTTAGACAAATGTAGGTTAAAACACTAACAATTCCATTTGGGTCATAGGGGATGAATGGGGCATCCCTAGTTCTGTCACTGAATGACAGAACGAGACCGCGATGACGGACCGCTGTACCCAAGACGGAGCATCATTGGGTCCGTCCCAACTTCCCTAACACCCCACTGTCAAATTTTCTCCAAGTGTCCACCAACGGACACATGCGATGGACCGTCGTTCCCACGATGGTCCGTCCTGCACAACCGTTCTGGTTGTTAGAGACCCTATTCCTAAGGGTCTCTCACTTTTTCCAAGTGTCCTCCAACGGACACATGCGACGAACCATCGTTCCCACGACGGTCCGTCCTGCACAACCATTCTGGTTTCAGAGACCCTGTTCCTAAGGTCTCTCACTTTTTCTAAGTGTGCTCCAACGGATACATGCGACGGACCATCATACCCTCGACGGTCCGTCCTGCATAGCCGTCATGATGGTCAGAGACCCCTCTCCTAAGGGTCCCCATTTTTTTTATAAGTGTCCCATGACGGACATCAACGACGGATCGTCATAATCACAACGGTTCGTCCAGCCTATCCGTCATACTTGTCAGAGACTTTCCTTCAGGGGTCTCCACGTAAACATAGTTAAAGTATTACATGAAGGATCCCATGACGGTCAGTCGTACTCACGATTATCCTTCACCTGGTCCGTCGTGTTTCATAGTTAGTATAGAAATGTTACTACATCTTAACTCTTTTATTTATTTTATGTGGTTTTGCTTGTCTTGTTTGCTCCTTCTAGTACTAATATTGATTCTTTACAGGTACTATTTATTATGGCTCTAAAACAAGATCGAGTCTACGCACGCGGGCAATCGAAGTCTGTCGCCCCTTCTTCCCGCCTGGTCATTGGCTCTGATGATGAGCGTGACACCGAGTACGTGCCCCCAGGCACTTCCACCCCATCCCGAGCTGCACGTGCTGCCAGAGCCACACCCAAAAAGGTGGCGTACTGCGTAGTCACTGCCTCTCAGTATGATGACGAGCGCACCTGACCGGCACACCTTCTAGGTCATCTACTAATGAAAAAGGAGCGTCTGGCTCCTTAGGAGTTTCGTGGTCGGAGGAATCCTCCGGATCTGCTGAGGTCCCTGCACCTGCCACACCCTGTTCACCGACTCGTGCTCTCACCCCGGTTGCCGACCAGCCCAACCGGTGGTGTGTCGACGGGAAGTATCAAGTCTATTCCAACGCAATGTTTCTGAATGACAAAGGAGTCATGACACATACACTTACATTGGAGCGGCGGGTCCTTACGGGAAGTCTCGCGATTATGCCAGAGATCCACAATCTCTTCACCAGACATCGACTGGAGTGGACAGCGCGTTCGTTGGGCCGTAATAGTGAAGAATTGGTCGGAGAGTTCTATGCCTCTTACGTGGCTACTCTCAGATCACAGCTTGATAGGCGGGCTGCCCCCGCCAAACAGGCCCCACTAGAGCAAGTCCGAGTAAGGGGCATTCAGGTTGATATCTCCCTGTCTGCCATCCAATCGGACCCCTCTCACCGCCGAGTTTGACTACCGGTGGCAAATTGTCAAAGATGGCCAATTCCTGCGTGAGCCATCGCTCGGAGAGACCACCAAGAGGTGGATGGCCCTACACTTGTCTGTTGATGGAGAGGGTGCTGACTAGGTGACCGAGCCGAAGGGAGCCATCAAGAAGGCTAACATGACCTTCACGGCGATGTTTTTATGGTTTATTGTCCGCCACTGCCTTTCCCCCATAGCCGCGGATAATATAGTCACATGGGATTGTGCAGTACTGATGGCGGTAATGATAGTCGGGTTTGAAGTGGACTTTGCGTGGCTTCTAGAGGCGGTCATGCACGAGAGGGCTTTTAAGGTCACAACTACTTAACCTTTCCCGTGCATGATATTTTCTCTATGTAGGTCCGTAGGTGTGCCTATATGGCATTTTGATCAGATCAAGACCCCGCTGGGCACTATTGATATCGGCCTCATCAGGGATGAGTCCAATGAGTTGGCTCCACGCAGATGTCCCCGTAAAGAGTTGCCTCCACTTGGTGACAATCTGGCTTACACGGTAGCACAGGCCCGCACGACTACGCAGGCGGCTTCCACTGACACTACCCCGGTGGAGTCTATCCCGGGTAGAAGCACTGCCTCGATCTCCTCTCGCTCAGCCCTTTTCCCCGCTCTGGTCCCGCTTGCTAGGGTCCAGAAATTAGGGGCACAGATGGCTACACTTCTACATCACATCCAGCCTTGGATGCAGAGTTCTATTGTTGAGGCATAAGAGCGCTTGGAGCGTAGAATGGTCAAGCACACAGAGCGGAAGATCGCTGAAGTTCATCAGCGCTTGGACGCTTTTGAGTTGCGGGTGCTAGACCGGCCAGCCCCTCAGGTGGATGTGTTGACCCTTCAGGCTGCAGTCAACAGTCTTCGCGCAGACATCGATATGATCTTAGAGGCTAGGGTGCCTGAGTCTGAGGCCCCTTCTGCAGAGCCTGCTGAAGACACAGTGATGGCGGCCTTACTCGCCACTTTTGAGATTCAACCACCTCCACCTCGAGAGCATGCCAAGAGGCATAGGGGTCGAGAGGAGGACAAGGCTCGAGCACCGAAGAAGGAGCGCAGTGAGATAGAGGCTGCGAAGAGAGCCTCGCTTGCTAATGAGGAGGCGCGTCAGATGAGGGCAGTAGAGTTAGCTGCTGGGGCATCTAGCTCCAGAAATGTGGAGATAGCGGGAGGCACTGCTGATAGTGTTGTCGATGCTGTGGACACTACTGAGGGTGTCCAAATTACAGAGGTAGTGGGTTCCGGGGAACCGGACCCACCAGCTTGCTGATCGTCGGTGCTTTGCGCCCCAGGTTTGCTTCACCTACCACTCTTGTATTTCAATTTTTTTAATGCATTGGGGACAATTGCTTGTCTTTTTATTGGAGGTGGGGTAAATGAAAAGTGAGTGCTAGCGTGAAGTCTGAGTAGCCCAATTCACTATCCTCTTTTGGGGTTTTCTTGCTTGTGTTCTTTTTCCCCATGAGACTGATTATTTTTTTTGTTGAATCGGCATGTCTATATCTTGTGTACATAGTTTAATTCTGAAGCATGATGGCTAAAATGATATCCTGATAAAATAGAAAATGATGCATGACTAGGCATAGTAATTGATAAGTGTGTGGCTCTAAGCATGACATAGAGGTACACCACTGCATGACCCTAAGTCTAAAATTCGAACTAGGTGTCTGATAATCTGGTAGATTAATGGGATGTCACGTGAGTGTGAGGAAGATTTGAATAGTCCACTATTTGTACTGAGCTAGAACTTGTCTGGTTAGTGCTGCTAAAAGTAAGCTGTAATAGACAATTAGGAAAGGATCATAGGCCCTTATTCAATCTAGCCCATTTTTAGCCTAAATAAAATAAAACCAAATGAAATTAATCCTTCTTTGATCCAAATGATTTGAGCTTTTTTCACCCCAACTGATCTTTTTTGAGAATAATGTGTTGGCCCTGGTCCCTCCTTGGACATGTGCACCTCAACTTATGCCAAAAGCATAAGTTGAGGGTGGCTAATGCAGTAAACAACCCTTTTTATGGCCCTGACCCAACTTTGGCTATTGTGTACTTTGACTCATGGCAAAGCCATGAGTTGAGGGTGGCTATTATGAGGAATGCTCTGGAAAAGTGGGGTTGAAAGAACAAAAAGAGAGAAAGAGCAAAGTGACTCAAGAATTAGTTGAAAGAAGGGAAAATAGCAAGGTGAAAGAATATGAGAAACTGGGGGAAATAAAATGATAAAAAGTGGTATGTTTAGACGATATTTAAAGGAGGGCAAAAAGTCACTAATGTATACCTAAATATACCCTACCTGACCGTGATCCTATGTTACGAGCTAAGAAAGTCCTATCGTAATCCTAAGAGTTGTATAGCGAACTTAAAGCAGTGAAAATAAGGGTAAGCTTATGGCAATATGTATGAATGAGTGTGAATTTGTTCTGAGAGTGAGTGTTAAAAAGTAATCCTTATACTAAAATTGAAATCATTGTGTGAAAAATGAGGATATTGTCTTGAAGTGAGGACACTAGTTGAAATACCGAAAATATTAGCACCTCGGTGAGAAATTGAAGAGGATAGGTGTTAGTGCATGGTGAGTCTATGACATGGTCTGATTCCACATAATTCAAGCCTAATAGTGATAGCATGCATAAATATGATGAGACTGATCGGGATTGATAGCCAAATGATTGTGAAAGATAAAACATGAATACTATTGTACAAAGATTTTGTATTGAGTCATACTGCGTCGCTTGAGGACAAACAACGAATTTAAGTTGAGGTTGTTGATATACCATGGTTTCACGGTATTTTTAAAGCTTTTCCTTAAGTTTAGTGTGTCCAAAAGCCTTTTTGTATTAATTTTTATGTAAGTTTCTCTTTATTTGCAGGAAATCTGTGCAAAAGATGAATGTGGAGGTTTTTGAGAAAGAAATGCAGAAAAGTACCACCTACGGAGCTTGTGACGGTCCGTCGTGCCCGCGACGGTTCGTAGGTGGCATCGTAGTGCAGCTGCTGAAGGAATATGGGGAAGTCTAACAAAGTGTGGGGTTACGGAATGCGTCACGGACCGTCGTAGCCATGACGGTCCGTCCTTCTGGTTCGTCATTAAGATCAGAGAAGTAGTCCCAGTACCCAAATTCCAAGAGTTCAAGTGTTATGGAACGGATACCCCCGACGGACCGTTGTGCCTGTGACGATCCGTCATACTTGCCATCGAGGGTAATAAAGAGAGTAGCATAAGAAATTGCATAAGTATGGGACGACGGAGTCCATGACGGCCCGTCGTAACCACGACGATCTGTCGCGAGGTCTGTCGACCCAACTGCGTTTTGACTGATTTCCAGCAGATAGAGTCCTTATTTAATTAGGTTTTTGTTTTTTATAAATAGTTTGAAAAACCTCGTTTTTGGTGTTAGACTCTTGGTTATTTGAGCTTCTTTTGTGGATTAGACTTGGTGATTATTGTTATACTTTTGGAGAATCTTTAGTCTTCAATTAAGTGCAGTAATTGATTGTTGGTAATTTTTGTTGATTAATCAAGTGAACTGTTGGATTTTATTCTTTCTCATTGAAGTAAGTGCATGAATTCTTATATTACATATTTAAATATTGTGATTATGACCATGGGTAACTAAACTCCATAACTAGGTTTGTGGGAACCATAGGTGAATAATGAGGTAAAACCTAACTAAAATAACAATTCTAGAATATTGTCTTGCATGTATTGATAATTCTTTCGCTTAGAAGTCTTTTTAACGGATGGTCAACCTTAGAACTCGCCTTAATGCTACTTGCCGGACCAAGGAGGTAGATAATAGGAAAAGAATTATCAACATAGATTTAGTGTATACTATCTAATAGGCTAGTATTGATTGGTACGAGGTAATAACTTAGTCAAATATCGAATACGATGCTTAATATGAGGGAAAGGTAAGAGTTAGTATAGCAACACACGTAGCCGGACCAAGGTGCGGAGTGAAATTTTCTAGATGCCGGACGAAGGATTTAGAAATAAATAACTTATCACTTTGCATGCAAGATACTAGGAAAGAATTGTTATAGTTAGAATTATCAAGTTATGAACCTGTAGGGAACACATAAACCCTAGTTACTTTTATTAATTGATTAAACTCCAACATTTGAATCTATTAGTTGTCTCCTTTAATTTCGCTAGTTATTTTCATTTATTTAGAAATGGAAAACCCCCCTTTTATCATTTTTGCTTTCCGAGGAAGTAATTGACTGAACAATAGTAATAATGGATTAAAGTTAAGTCTAAACTATTTTCCTCGTGGGAACGATCCCAACCTCATTAGTTGGGTTCCTTACTTGATACGACCGCTTTACTTCTTATTTGAGAAGTAATTTTGAGCGTATCAGTAATTCAAAGCGTTTGATTGATGTATATCTATAACCATTGATAGAGGAGCTCAAACAATTGTGGTCTGAAGACGTTTTGACTTATGATATATCAACTAAGTAGAATTTTGTTACGCCTGCTTCATTAATATAGACTATTAATGAGTTTCCTACATAGGGGATGTTGTCCAGTTGGATGACATCTGGAAAGCTAGCATGTCTGTATTGTATGGAAACATTCACTTTAAAGCATGGTAGAAAAAAATACATGGTTTGGTTGTTATCGTCATTTCATGCAAATAGACCATGAGTTTTGAAAGATGAAAAATACATTTAGGAAAAATAAGGTTGAAAGTGACCTACCCACACCTCTATTACTCACAAGACATCAAATTGGAGAGAGTTTCTCAATTACCTAAAGTTGCAGAAGCTTCAACAGCTTCTAGACTTCCTGATATGGTGTTGATTATTATTGGACCAAACAAAGCATATTTTAGGAGTTGTCGTTTTGGAAGGAAAATATGCTACGACATAATCTTGTTGCGATGCAAATTTAAAAAAATTATTTTGACAATTTTTTTAACATATTGATGGATGTAAAGGGTAAGATAAAAGGCAATCCAAAATCTAGAATGGAAATAAAGGAATATTGTAGGAGAAAAGAGTTATAGTTGCAGGAATTACAAAATGGTAAAATAGTTAAGCCGAAAGCAAGCATTTCATTAACATTAGATGAGAAACATGAAATCCGTGAGTGGATTAAAAATTTGAGGATGTCGGAGGACTATGCTTCAAATTTTGGAAAGCGGGAAGATATGAATGAAGGAAAGCGATAGATATGAAAAGTCATGATTGTCATGTGTTCATGAAAACTTTAATTCCTATCGCTTTTAGCCATCTAACCGAAAGGATATAGTAACCAATCAAAGAGATTTGTTGGAGAGTAGTTTAGAGGTGATGGAGGAAAATATTCTTGTTATTACTACAAAGTAGGAGATGATATTTTCATGTGGTTTCTTTGATGTGATGGAGCATCTTCCAATTCACCTTGTACAAGAGGCCTACAAACTCGGAGGTCCAGTTTAAACAAAATGGTTATATCAATTTTGAAATATTTACTAAGTTATATCTATCCACCAAGTATTTTATTAACATACATATAAATATATGACACCCCTCAAATGAAATAGGTAAAACTAGATCCTAACATGGTTGTAATGATGGTCCAAGGTCCTAAAATGGTCTATAATGTGGTATTGAGGAAGTGTTTAGAGTTTTAGGTGATTTGGAAGTGAAACGTCAAAGGACGACTAACACGTTCGACGACTAAGTCACTTATGTTCATCATATGTGGTTATGTGCCTAATAGTATGTTTAATGAGTTAATGAGGTAATTATATGACTTATTATAGTGTTTATAGACAGTGAATCAAGTTTCATGAATTTTGGAGATCAAACGTCCAAGAACGTTCATGACGTTAGAAAGGTTAGCCTTGAAATGACCTTGTGTGTCTATGAATGTTTCATTAAGTTTTACGTGTTCATTTTGGATGAAATACATGTGGGATGTCCTAAACTCGTATACGATCATATTTGGGTTGTAAACGTACGGGTGAAAGTCCCCAAGGATCAACCAAGGGTCCTTCAGGAAGGACCCTTTCCTTGAAGCCAAGGCTGTCCAAGACAGCACCAAACGACGGAGGCAGTAGACGGCTTGTGGGCCAGTCGATGCCCCATATATAGGTGTAGTGGGTTGAAACTTGGGTCTGGTAGAAGGAAAAACAAGGACCAGCCTCAGTACCAAGCTACGGACCAACAGAACGGTCCGTCGGTTGAGGGACAGTCCTTTGGTGGCCATCTGTCGATGGTCTGTCTCCTGTGCGCAGGTTCACTATTAAGTTAGGGGTGAAGTTGTAAATTCACCCCACGTCCAAATAAAATAAAGGGAGGTTACTTAGTGGTATTTTGGATATTTTAAACATTTTTATAAGCCTTTAACACTTAGAAGATTTCATTCTTCAAAATCAAAACCCAAATTCCCTTAGAAATTCTCTAGAACTCCATTGGAGCCAAAACTCAAGGAATGCATTATATTGGAGGTTTGAGTGGTGATTTTTTCATAAAATTGGAAGATTGTATTTATTGAGGTATGATTTTTTTATCCTTTAAACTCTATTCATCAAGAATCGCAACTTCCAATGAATTTTCTAAAGGTTTCAAAGATGAACTCGTCCAATTTTATGATCTATCCCTGGGTTCTTGCATTAAAGATTTTAAATAATTGTATATTGATTGAATTGTTGTTAATTAGACGATTTTAACTCAATTAACGTATGAAACCATGTAATTGATGAACCGTAGTTTTTAACTACTTTATGGATTAAGTGATATTGTATTAATGCTTATGAATTCTAGTGTATTTTTCTATGGGCTATTTATTGATGTAATAATTGTATTGAATTGATTTCTAGGTTGTTTTAGATTGATGAATCTACATTTGACCTTGTTTCATTCAATATCATAGTTTATGCATTGAATTATTGGTTATGGCCATGGGTAAGGGCCTTATGGTATTAAATTGAATGATTTAGACATGGTTGAAGTGGAGAGAATGGATCGGTGGTACGCTGACCTAATTCTATTTATTTTATGTTAATTAGACTTCAATTATGTTGTTATTGGTATGTTCCACTTATGGTGGCGGTGCTATGTCCTTTACTTGCAATTGATGTGGCCTTGTCGGTGTTACTTTATGTACTTTGATGTTCATGGCCTTGTCGGCACTAGTTGAAGTATTATAATGGTTTGTGTAGTTGATTTATGAGAAGTATTCGCATATATATCTACATGTGAAGTAATGTGAAAGTATGTGTTATTTCTATGCATATTAGGAGATCATGTTAGACTATGACTATATGTTTGTGTCTGTGGTCTTAGAGTTGATGCATGATTGTTTCCACTTGACTATATGAGTCTATAATGGTTATATTAAAAATGATGTTATAGTAATATATTGGATGACATAAAGATGATAAGGGTCATTCCTAAGTGCTTCAAATATGCTATATGTGATAAAGTAAAGAATTTTGTGTCTTGTTTTGTAGACTTGTGTCCCTTACTTGATACATGTATGAATTATATGTGAATATGAGATGTCTTGAGTATATAGGCTTAGTTCACCTTTTTCATATAGGAATGAATGATATGTGAGACCTTAAATGATGTTAAGAAATTCATGTACGTGGAACCTTAAACCTAGTGGTAAGGTTATGAACTTTGAAGTTGAGAGTCGTAATGGTATCCTCTATGTAAAAGATGATGTTCTTAGGGTTGATTGGCTGGAACGACATCATATCATCCTTAGGAAAGTCATGATGATCTATCTTAGTCGTCATTGAAAGGTAGGCCTAGTGGACTTCTTTGTTAGGGTGAATGTGATTGGTTATGAACTAGATATGGAACCTCTTCATGTGATCCTTTAATTTCAAATAATCTATGAGAACAAAGCCTAGTACCGAGAGATTATGTCATGGGAAGTATCTCTACTTGAGAATGAGACTAGAGTACAATGTAGCTCTACTTGAGAATGAGACTAGAGTGCATAAAAGCCCTTCATATTCCTTAACCATGTGCCTACATAGGATGAGTCCTAGTTCTACCCTTGGCAAGTAGAACACCCTCATAGAAGTAGGTTAGAACTCCAGATTCCATGTCTATCTATCATGGTCTATATCGGTTATTGCCTATTCTCATCATATGGGATACTTACTAGCATTAGAGAAGTTTTATGAAGTTTAGGTGGTGGTATGGGACACTATCTCAACATTGCATAATATGCTTTGAAGGTTTTAGTTAGAGTCCCTAGGTCTTGTCCAAGACCATTAATTGAATGTCCTTATGTGATGAATGAGTCTTAAATGAACTAAGGAGTGTAATGACTTAAGTTAAGAAAGCATGATAAATGAATAAGTACTTATCTAAAGTAGTTAAGGGTTGTCTAGTTAAGGTATGAAGGGGGCATAGGAATGGTCACTTCGTATCTTACTTAGATAACTCTTAAGAATGACCCTAGTTAGGGAAAATGGTTGATTATGTGGACATGATCTAGACCTTAGGTAGTCATAAAGATTATTTAGGTAATCTTGAAGAGGTCAATCATGGACAATATCTTTTTGACTCACTTAAGTAAGTCTTTTGATAGCCTTTAGAAAGAGAATGTCATATTATCTATATGTTGTTGTATTAAGTGAGAATGATTCTTTCTTAGGTAGTCTATAGGATCTCTTAAGTGTGTGTGTAAGGGATTGTATAGGCGGTCACTTCTCAACTCACTCAAGTGAGACTTAGAATCACCTTTGGTAGGAGAATCTCATGTTCATATGTGTGATGTCTTGTAAGTGTGTTGATCTCATTATAGGTGGTCTTAAGGATCACTTAGGTGTGCCTAGAGAGGTTGTATGGGCGGTCTCTCTTTGTCTTACTTTAATGAGTCTTAGGATATTTTTTAGTGAGGGGATTACATGTTAGAAGGTGTCTAAAGTGAAGTTAAGAGACTTCACTGTAACAGTGAAGAAGATCACTGTACAGTGAAGAAGCTCACTGTAATGTGTCCTTAAAAATGTACTAACTTGCTTAAATGTTATCTTGTGTGTTTATAAGGTGTTAAATGTTATTCTTATGATTATGATGTGATGTTTTAAAGAAAAAAATGCATATTTCCGATATATATTCGTTTTCACGATTTTATGCATTATGCCATACTTAGTACATGTGTTTGTTCTAATTCTATGTTTTTATCTATCTATATAGTGGTTGGTAGGTGAGGAGCATTTGGGAAGCAAGACTTGGATCGCAGCGTCATTAAAGTGAAGTTGAATTATGTCCTCATTTGACTCGTGGGCATAGATGTCTTTTATTTTTTTATCAAAGTATTGTAATAGACATAGTAGTACTATATTTCTATTGTGTATAGTCTGTGTCCCAAAGTATTCTTGTGTATAAGATTTGATGAAAAGTGACTTAGTATTTCCTATGAGTTTTATATGAAAGATATTTTAAAGACTTATAAAATGTTTCTGAACAATTTTAATTCCGTACTACTTTTCATATGTTTATATGTGATGAACAATACGAAAGGGTTTGTACAAGACCTCCGAGAGGTCAAGTATGCTGGTCGCACTCCAAAAGTGTCATATCTTCTAGGGTGTGGTCTGGGGATGTGAAAACATATTTATACATGTAGAAAAATTGGCAATTCCAAGAAAACAATTAAGTTAAGGGGAAATATCGAAGGATCAACTACTCAAGGTCATGTTGGGAGAGAAAATGGTGATGTTTGTTATTATTAATTTGGTGATTATGTGTCATGTAGGAGAAACAGTCTCAATCGCAATGACGAATGCAATATTTGTCACTCCCCAAGCTTACGCCCTAAACTTGACTGACACTCAATGACCGTTGCTCGCCTTGAGTGGCATATCTCAATGAAATAGACTCATTCAATAACTTAAAGTAAATAAGTTGTCCAAGATGACACTTAAGTCTCAATAACAAAAAGTCATCAATACAAAGATGAGAGACTTAATACTAACTGTCTCACTGTCTATGAAGCGTCTATAATTCTAAGATGGATGTAGGGACAAACCCCACAACATTAAAAAGAAAGACTGAAAAGCAATAAATGTATCCTTCAGAATGCAAGGAGGTTCACCACTGACTCCGAGTGCTCAGCCGGGTAAATGAGACGCTAGATGATGTTGATCCTGGTTACCTGCATCTGCATCATGGTATGATGCAGGCCAAATGACATCAATATATTGAATGTACGAGTATGAGATTTGGAATGCTAACAACAACTTAAGCTTGAAAAGGAGTAATAAGGAACACTTACCTTGGCTCTGCTCAACTCATGAATAACTTGACTTATTATAAAGATATTAGACACATGCAATATATAAAGCTTGTAAAATAATGAAAACCACTTAATTCGTTAAAGAAAATGTAAAACTTTACTTATATATGAAGTAATATAGTTTCCTTGGGAGATTCTCTAACTGACAACCACCACTATAAGCCTATGTGGTGATATATCGTCTTGCCCACGCTGCCAGAACTGTCCTATACTTTCTCATTGTATAGAACCACTTAACATAATAGATCCACTAGCTTAACTTACGTGATCATCTACAAAGTATGACATGTTAATACCCATGATAGCTACGTAGTTTTCATTGAGAATTGTGTTAATATGAACTCTCATCCCCACATCGGTGCTCATAACTACTCCCAAAATATAATTTATCTTATGTAATTTTAAAATAACTTCCTTCTTTGGATTGAGATGATTGCTTAACGCTTAGCTTTAAAAAGCTCTCTTGGAACAATTTCCCTTTTCTTGCACAAAACTCTTTTGGAAATCTACGTTTCCTCCTATCTTAAATGTGAAAACAATTATAACTCTAAGGGAATACTTAGTTCCATTATAGATTTTTAGAAATGAACTCAACTTTTTAATATTTACTTAGCTTGAAACTTGACTCTTAAATCAACTCTTAGGGAATACTTTGTTCCCTTATAACTTTTGAGAAATGAACTCAACTCTCAACTCTTTACTTAACTTGAATCTTGAGTCTTAAAACAGAGTTAAAACATTACTAAATACTCTTCAAAACCTTTGAAGAACTTTTCTTTAACTTGCTTCTAACTCTTAGATTTGACTCTTAACTTCTTGGAATTTTATCTTAGCTTTCCTTCAATGAAATTATGATTTCTAGGTTATGATTCGCGTTTTTGGTGATTCCTAGATGTTTAGAAATCATTTGAAGTAATTAGAATCATTGGTCAATGTTAATACTTAAATAGGATATACTATGAAAACAGGGTGAAATAACGCCAATTCAGGCACATTGTGCCGCACCAGGCCTCAAGTTCAGAGGACCAATCCTGGCGCACTGCAGGCATGCCGCCCCATGCCCTGTTGCGCAGATGGGGCGTGCCGCATCTAGTGATTCCTAGGTGTGGCTGATGAGCTTCTTCTCTTGTTTTTCAACGCTAAACCCCCTAAATCTCAATAGTGCTTTTCCCAAACCCTTAGTATCATTACTACCTTCAATACACGTATATCTAACTCCAAAAACACCTGGAATAATGAAACAAACAATAATGGGCATTCAACCAAACTCAACCAACATGAACTCAGCAAAATCCATCAAGAACTCACTTCTTAACATGTAAACAATTCTAAAACCGCTGAATCGGAAATAGTTTGGTGAGTTGGTGAACTAAACCAAGAGACAATCACATACCTTGTTAGGGATCACCCTCGACATTTCACTCGCATATCTTGGCGAAATCCATGATTTCTCTTCCTGTCTTTCATCTTTTCTTCCTTCTCCAAGCCTTAAGCATAACATCTAATCTTTCAAACTGAAATAAACTTGGATTTTTACCCCAATATACCACTAAAAAGGAAATAGGAAATTAATTGGTGAAAAGACTAGTTTGCCCTTCCTTAAATCCGAATTGGGATTTTTCTTACTTCAACAGCCCAACTTTCGATAGGCATCTCTCTCATACAATATCGAAAATGCGCAAACTTGGTGGCATAAGAAATATCTCTCCAAGGTATTACAACCATACCAAGACCTCTAACTCATGCAGAGATAGAAGTTATGTCTATTTGAAAATACCAAAACTCACTTTCTTAACTTAGGAAATTTTCCTGATTTTCCCTTTCTTTCCAAAAATGAGTATTTTTAGTTTCTTAGACTATTCGTAGCTATTCCAAATTGTGAGATGTTACAATATCTCCCCCTTGGGAGCATTCATTCTTGAATGAGATTTTTTTCACTAAGCTAAATATAGTAACATCAAGTTCAACACTCGACAAACAAAAGCAAGTAACCACATGCTTACTCATAGTTTATAAAGTATTGAGAAGAGAAGTAGTACCTTGATCTGCGTTCTCTCCAGATACAAAGAGATGTGGATATCTCTTCTCCATATCTTCTTCAGCTTCCCAATTCGTGTCTTCAACAAATTGGTTCCTCTAAAGGACCTTGACTGATGCAACCTCTTTTGTTCTCAACTTGCGAACTTGGCGGTCTAAAATCTGAACCGGAATCTCCTCATATGATAAGCTATCCTCAATCCCAACATTTTTAGTTGGTACAAATAATGAAGGATCACCCATGCACTTTTTCAACAAAAAGATATGAAACACTTGATGAACGTCTACTAACTCTTGTGGCATCTCTAACTTACATTCTATATTGCCAATCCTTTTGGCTACGCGGTAAGGTCCATTATATCGGGGACTAAGTTTTTCCGTCTTCCCAAACATCATAACACCCTTAATGGTTGAGATCTTTATGTATACCCAATCATCCACTCCGAACTCTAACGACTTTTTCCTAACATTTGTGTAGGATTTTTGGAGACGACTCTGTGCCGTTTTCAGTCTCTTGAATCTCCTTCACTTTCTCCATAGCTTGGGGAATTAGATCCAATCCTATCAACCCTGCTTCACCGACTTCATACCACCCAATAGGAGATCTACATCTTCTACAATAAAGAGCTTCGTATGGAGATGCTCGAATGGTAACTGTTGTTGTAAGTGAACTCAATGAGAGGTGGGTGATCATCCAATTCCCCTTGAAATCAATCACACAAGACCTTAATATATCTTCTAGGATCTGGATAGTACACTTTGCTTGCCCATCCGTATGAGAATGAAAAGCAGTGCTTAAGTTCACCTTTGAACCCGAACTTTTCTGGAAAGACTTCTAAAACTATGTAGTAAATTGTGCACCTCTATCTGAAATGATCAAAACATAGTCTCCATGAAGTCTCACCACCTCATGAATGTATAACCTTGCATAATCCTCTGACAAATGAGTAGACTAAACTGGCAAAAGATGGGCTGATTTATTCATTCTATCGACAATCACCCAAATTGAACCATGCTGCATGCGAGACCTTGGAAATCCTGTGATGAAGTCAATATTAATCACCTCTCACTTCCATTCCGAAAGTTCTATATTCTGAGCCAACTCTCCAGGCCTTTAGTGTTCTACTTTACTTGATTGGAATTCGGGCACACGACAACAAACTGACCAATTTCCTTCTTTGTACCTTTCCACCAATATACCTTTTTTAAATCATTGTAAATCTTTCTGGAATCCAGATGACTGGAATGTCTGGATCTATGATCTTCCTCAATGATCCTCTCTTGGATTTCGTCCACCCTAGGTACACATAATATATGTTGATATTTCTATGCACATCTCCCCCTTGTTCAAAAGCTAATACTCTTTGCTTATGAACATTTTCCTTCAAATCAAGAAAAAATGGGTCTTGGTCTTGTTTTTCTTTCACCTCTGACTAGTGATGATTCAGCGCTATTAATTACCACTATTCCTCCTTCTATGGAATCCATGAGTTTAACTCCCAGGTGTGCAAGACTGTGTACATATTTGGCTAACTCCCTCTTTTCTTCCTTAACATGCACGGTACTCCCTATGGATAACCTGCTTATAGCATTGACAACCACATTGGCTTACCAGGGTGCTAAAGAATACTCACGTCATAATCCTTGAGTAATTCTAACCAATTGTTCTATTTGAGATTGAGCTCTTTCTGGGTGAATACACATTGTAAGCGCATTTTAACCACCTCCTCTATCTGAGATTGAGCTCTTTCAGGGTGAACACATATAGTAAGCTCTTGTGATCAATAAATATATATCGACATGAACACCATTCAAGTATATTCGTTATATCTTCTAAGCGAAACTACATCAGCCAATTATAAATCATGAGTTTGAATTCTCCTCATGGACTTTCAACTATCTTGAGGCATAAACTATAACTTTTCCATTCTGCATTAACACACAGCCCAACCGAACTTTAGATACATCAAAAAGCACCACAAAACCCTTAGTACCTTATGGTAAGGCCAAAAGTGGGGCAGTAGTTAACTTCTTCTTCAACTCCTGAAAGATTTTGTCAAAAGATTCAGACCATTGAAACTTAATTGTCTTCTGAGTCAACTTGGTAAAAGGAGATGAGATAGATGAAAAACCAACAACAAACTTTCTAAAGTAATTAGCCAAATCCAAGAAACTCCTAATATCATATTGGAGACGTGGGTCTAGGCCAACTACGAACTGCTTCTATCTTTTGGGTATAAACTCTAATCCCTTCACTGGAAACTATGTGGCCCATGAATTCCACATATTTAAACCAAAACTCACACTTTGAGAACTTAGCATATAACTCTTATGTTTCAAAGTCTTAAGGACTATTCTGAGGAGACTAGTATGATCTCTTTCATTCCTTGAATAGATTAGTATGTCATCAATGAAGATGATAACAAACATATCTAAATAAGGCTTGAAGACTGTATTCATAAGATCCATTAATGCAGTTGGTGCATTAGTTAAACCAAAGGACATGACTAAAAACTTATAATGCCTATATCTGGTTCAAAAATATGTCCTCGGAATATCACATTCCCTAACTTTTAACTGATGGTAGTCAGATTTAAGGTTTATTTTTGAAAAATAGGTGGCACCCTAAAGTTGATCAAAAAGATCATATATCCTTGGAAGAGAATGGCTATTCTTGATAATAACCTTATTCAATTGATGGTAGTCTATACATATCCTAAGGGAACTATATTTCTTTCTTACAAACATGACTGGAGCGGCCAAGGTGAGATATTTGGTCGAATGAAACTCTTATCTAACAAATATTTCAATTGTTCTTTCAACTCTTTTAACTCTGCTGGTGCCATTTTATATGCTGGAATAGATATAGGACGAGTATCTGGAATAATGTTTATGTCGAAGTCTATTTCTCTCTTTGGAGGGACTTCGGGTAGATAATTAGGAAAGACTTCTGAAAACTCCTTTACTGTAGAAACTAATTGAAGGGAAGGTACCTCAGCACTTGAGTCATTAACTCAAACTAAGTGAATGATACATCCCTTTGAAAGTAACTTTCTCGTCTTAAGGTACGAAATGAAACGACCCTTAGGAACTGCTGAACTACTACTATAACACCCCAAAAAAACCTTTTGAACTAAGACTCGAACCGTTCATCGTGGTTAATGAGATTTTACCAAGGAATTAAAAATTTATTAAGTATTAATGTAATTACACTAGAATTAGCACCAAGATTCCAAAAATAACTAAATTGGAATTAGCATAAATTTGAAATGTGGAAAGTTAAGTTATCTATGAGTTCTGGGTCAACTCATACGACCATAACTCTTAGCATAGGATGAGTCAGGTGTGATACAAGATAACATAGGAAATATCTTTGAATTATCTTTCAAAGTCTGTCGATGAGTGAGATATGATATTTTGAGTTCGTATGAGTGAGATATGATCTTTTAAAGTTAGGTTGTCCATTTAAGGAAAGTTAGCTGAAAATATACGGGGTATTTTGGTCCTTTCCTTACCCAATAAGATTTAATTAATTTTTAGTAATATTTTAGGTCTCTAATCCTTTTAGGTTCTATTTTAAAATACTAATATACACCTAGGGTTTTAGGTGATAGTTCAAGAAGAGGCAAGAAGAGAAAAGAAGAGAAAAAAGGAGAAAAGATGAAAGGATGAAGGGGTTCATCAGCGTTCTTGAGTTTAGTTGCGGATTTTTGCCATGAGAGATATTTAAGATTCCATAGTGTTGGGTAGTTCAGACACACGCCAATCATATTATTTTTCAGCAAAATTTCATGCTTAAATTTAAAGATTAGAGTTCTTGATGAGTTCTTGATAGGTGATCTAGAGGTTAATTCTAAATCTTTTTGTGTTGGGTTTATGATGGATTATTGAGATGAAATTGAGAAATATGAGGGTTGTTTTCAGTAAATTAGAGTGTAATTGAGTTATTTAATCAAATCCATGTGATCGGCGAAGTAACCATTTGATTTTAGGTGAGTTAGGGTGAGAAAACGAGCAAACATGTTCGGAAAATTTTTTGGGTTAGGGCCTGGTGCGGTGCTCCTTCCAGAGCGACTCAAATCCTTCTTTGTACTCCAAGGGTTGGCGCACCGCACAACCCATATCCCCAGGGTGACCTTCCCCATCTAGTTTGCCCCCGATTGCTCCGTTTGAGCTTATTTAAATTGTATCTTCACTCCGTTTGATTCTAAACACTTTAAAATATTTCCAAACAATTATAAATCATTCGTAACATAAATCAAAACCTTGAAACAATAATTCAAATTCAAGGTAAAGTAAAGATTTAGTTTTGAGAGTTCTTCCGAACCTTTTGAGAGAGTCTATTTGAGTCCTTTTTAAAAGTCTTCTACAACTTCTAGTTACTGGTTTCAAGACTCAAGTAAGTGAGCATGAGAGTGAGGAGAATGTATTTATGAGTCAACAATATCACCTAGATCCTTCATATCATGAATCATTACTCTTGAATTCATAATTCACATTCAAGTGAGAGTTAAGAGTAGAGTTCAAGAAAACCTTTAAGTTCAATTGTGAATTATTTGAGATCGATCTGTTATTGATTTGAATTCAGTTTTGAGGAATTAAGTAAGAGAATGTGAAGATTTGTATACATGAGTTTCTTCTAGTTACTTAGACCTTCGAGTCGAGTTGTTCATGTCGATAACTTCCGCATGAATTCCATAAATTGAATATCATTGAGAGGAGTAGTATCTCCTAATTCCTATTTATGGGACTATTGCATGTTACCCATTAAATTCTTGCGTTAAGTAGTTCATGCCCATTATTCCGCATGAACCCTCTGAGTCGAGCTTAAGTCATTGAGTTAGGTAGTTCATACCTATAATTCTGCATAAACCCTCTGAGTCGAGCATTCTTGAGATGAGTAGTATCATTGACTCCCTGAATTCTAGAGTTTTATGCATCGTTATTGAAAACCTTCAATTGAGTCGTTCATGTTCATAGTTTGAGATGAACCCCATTTTAAGAAGTCTTTTTACATTTTGTTTTAAAACTTGTTCTAAAGATTTGAGCACTGAGTTAAGAAAGAGTAACGTTGAAGTTCTGTTCTTCAAAGAAATGTATGGGAACTAAGTATTCCCAAAGAGTTTATAAATGTTTTCGCCTTTAAGTTAAGAGGAAACTAAGATTTCCAAAAGAGTTTTAAACAAGAAAAAGGAACATAGATTCCAAGAGGGCTTTTAAAAGCTAAAAAGGGTTAAGCAAATTATCTCAACCCAGAGGAAGGAGTTTATTTTAATAAGCATGAACTTAAAGTATATTTTGGGAGTATTATTGAGCATCGATGTGGGGATGAGAGTTCATTAACTCAAGTCTCCATGTAAACCATGTAGCCATCATGGGTACTAACGGGTCATACTTTTTAGATGAGCACGTGAGTTTAGCCAGTGGATCCACTAGGTTGAGGACGTTCTATGAAAAGCCAAAGTATAGGACATTTCTGGCAGCGTGGGCGAGATGATGTATCACCACTTAGGCTCATAGTGGTGGTTGTTGGTTAGAGAAACTCCCACACTATAAACTCCTACACTACTTTAATTGTAATTTTTTTACCCATTTTCGTCTTTATAAGATCCAACAATTGGTAGCTAGTGCTTAAGAAAATGTTATTGCAACAACTCTATTTTGTTAGATAATTAACATTTTTTCTAGCTTATTATTTTTACTAGTTTTTTACTTATCTTAGTTTAGTGATTCCTATTTTCTAGCTAGACTTAGTAAGTGACCCCTTAATGGCTGTTAGTGGCCCCTTTTATGGTTGTTAGTCGCACATGTTCTTATTTTGTTTTAACATCCACTTTGTAAGTGGCTGCTAGATGTGAAATAGTTAGGCTTTTCCTTATATAAATTTAGAAGAATACACAACTGGAATTTCATATAATCATTCTATTTTTATTCTTTAAATCAGTTCTTGAGTGTTTATGTTCTAATAGTGGCTTTAGAGCCTCTAGTTCATCTTACATGACCAAAAAGTTTTAACTTACAACACAAAAATGGCATCCAACAACCTACCTTTAAATCCACCATTCACTTTCTCAGGTGAAAATTGCTAAATTTGGCCTGTGAAGATAAAAGATTTTCTAGAAGCCTATGAACTTTGGGAAACTGTGACAATAAACCACTTGCTGCTCTACCAGCAAATCCTACCTTGGCTCAAATCAAATCCAACAATGAAGAAAAGGCAAAGAAATATAAAGCAAAGTTTCTTATGCAGAATGTTGTGGTAGATTATGTGTTTTACAAAATCATGACTTGCAAAATAGAAAAAGAGGCTTGGTATAGGTTGAAAGAAGAATATCAAGGCACCTATAGAACACATCAAAATCAAGTGTTGAACCTGAAAAGAGAGTTTGAGTCCTTGAATTTGCAGGAGGATGAAATAAAAAGTAAGCTGCTCGGATCTCCATTGTGAAGAATTTACAGAAAAATAAATTGTGGACAACATTCTTGTGACTCTTCCTTGGAGGTTTGAATCTAAGATTTCCTCTCATAATGAATTCAGGACTTGGGCAAACTTTCATTAGGTAAACTAATATGTGCTCTTCAAGCACAAGAGCAACAGAGGACTATGAGAAAGGACAAGTTGACGGAAGGAGCTTTATCTGTAAAAAAAAAAAAAGCAAATATATGGTAAAAGAAAGCAATAGTTCAACCAAAAGAATAAGGGCAAGCATGATTGAGGAAACAATAGTGGAGATGTGAAGCAGAAGTTCCCTTCAGGCAACTACACGTGTGGAGAGTTCCTATTGGTGGAGAGTCGGTGCTATATGTGACAACCGTAAGCAGACAAGGCACATATTTAGGGTCTAAAAATCAAGAGCAAAGGCCTCTGTTGCTTTTCAAGCACAAGTAGTAGAAGTTGCAGATGCACATGAGGATCAACTTTTTGTTGTTTCATACTTTCAATCAATGAATCCTCTGATTCATGGATTCTTGATAGTGGTTGCACAAATCACTTACGCAATGATGTTTAAATGTTCAAATTCCTTGATGGTACCTACAATCTAAAGTAAAAGTGGGAAACAGTGAGGCAGTAGAAGTCGGCAGAGGTACAATGTATATATCAACAATATCAGGTACCAAAACTATTCCTGGTGTTTTGTACACAACTTATTTGAGTCAAAAGTTGTTGAGTGTTGGACAAATAATTAAAAATAATTATTCTTTGCATTTTAAGAAGTGTAAATGTGTTGTTTCTTACCCTTTTGGAGTGGAATTATTTTATGTCAAGACGAGCAATCAAATGTTTTCAGTTGATTGGGAGAAAATGATTGAGCAGGCTTACACTCTTACTTCAAAAACAGTTACAAATCTATGTCATAAAAGGTTTGGTCACTTCAATCTAAGAAGCATCGCATAGATGAAAAATAAGGGATTAGTGGAAATGTGCCTGAATTTATTTGTAATGCTCAAGTTTGTGAAACTTGCCAACAGGGAGGCAAACAAAATTATCATTTCAAGCAAATGAAGTACGGAGAGCTAACAACAAAATTCAGCTATACGGATGTTTTCGGCCTAAAAAAAAATATTCATTGTGTGGGAAGAAATACTTTCTCTACTTTATTGATAACTACACCAAAATGTGTTGGGTTTATTAAATTAGACTGAAGAGTGAAGTCTTCGGTGTTTTAAAATAATTTAAAGCTTTAGTAGAAAATCAATGTAATCTTAGTATTAAGGCTTTAAGTCTGCCAATGGAGGAGGATATACTTTTCTCAGTTTGTTGAGTTTTGTAATTGCACAAATATTGAACGCCAATTGATATTACCACACATTCCACAACAAAATGGTGTGTATGAAAAGAAGAATAAGACAATAATGGAGATCGAGAAATGTCTTTTGCTAGAAAGATAGATCCCAAATGATCTTTGGGTGGAGGTAGTCAATACCTCTGTATATTTGCTGAATAGATTGCCTACTAATACCTTACAGGACATGACTCCATATGAAGCTTTGTGTGGGAACAAACCATCCGTACACCATATCAAAATTTGTGGGATCATATGTAATTATCGAGTTCCAGAAACAAAGAGGAATAAGTTGGATAACAGGGATCATAAAGGCATTTGTGGGCTATATTTCATTCAAAGGTTACATGATTTTCCGTTTGAAATCAGAAAAGCTAATTCTCAACCAAGAAGTGAAGTTTGATGAAGCAACTGGTTGGGATTGAAAAAATCAGAAGACCTCTCATTCTGATTTATTTTCAAAAGAGCATTCTCAACTTTTAGATGATTAACTAGTGGATAATGTACCAGTGAGGGGACCTGAACCTTAAAAGATTTATATAAGCGGTGTAACTTTGTTACCTCTGAACCGCCAAGCTATGACGAAGCACAAGACTCTCAGGCATGGAGGAAAGCTATGGAAGATGAACTAGACATGATCGAGAAGAATAGAACAAGGCAGCTTGTTGACATACCTAGAAACTGCAAGATAATTGGTTTAAAATGGATTTTCAAGATAAAACTCAATCCTGATCAAACAACTTGAAAACATAAGTCAAGATTGGTGGTGAAGGGATACACACAATAATATGGTGTGGATTACCAAGAAATATTTGCTCTTACAGCAAATTATGACACAATCAAGAATATTCTTGCATTTGTATCTCATAGTTCACTTGATGTGAAATCATATTTTTTTGAATGGTTTTGCTGGAGAGATCTATGTAGACCTGATGGTTTCTCAATTCATGGAAAAGATGATCAAGTTTATCTCTTAACGAAGGCCTTGTATAGCCTAATACAAGCGCCAATGGCATGGTATGAAAGGATGAAAAATCATCTCATCCAACTTGTTTTTAGAAGAAGACAAAGTGAAGCTACTTTGTATGTAAAAGTCACTGCATGTGAGTCCTTAATTGTCTCAATTTATGTGGATGACATGCTTGTGACACGAAAAAAAATTGAACTAATCCAAAGATTCAAGGATGAAGTGGAGAAAATCTTTGAAATGACTGGTCTTGGACTCATTAAGTATATTCCTTAGCATGGAAGTGTTGCAGTCTAGGGATGGATTTTTCATATGCCATCAAAAACACATTTCGGATATTCTAAACAAGTTCAAAATGCACGAATCCAAACCTGGAGTACTCTAATCTCTACCAGTTGAAGCTTGTCAAGGATGAGGATTCCGAAAAAGTGGATGATAGTATGGATAGAAGCTTAATTGGCAGTCTTCTATATGTAACCCCAAGCACATCTGACATACTATTTGTCGTAAATATGCTATCTAGGTTCATGAATTCACCTAGAACACACACTTCACAGCGGCTAAAAGAGTGTTAAGGTATATTAAAGGAACGAACAAGTTTGGAACTTTTTTCTCATCATTTGGCGAAGTCGGATACTCTGATAGTGATTGGGGTGGAAGAGTTGATGATTCCAGAAGCACCTCTGGATATCTTTTCTGTTTGGTGACAAGTTGTTTTAGTTGGAGCTCTAGGAAACAAGAAACTACAGCTCAATCAATAGCACAAGCTGAGTATATAGTTGATGCATCTACTGTGAATCAAGCTATCTGGCTAAGGAAGAAGTTGAAAGACTTGGGCCATGAACAAACAGAAGCTACCAAGATCATGTGTGACAACAGTTCAGAAGTTTCAATCTCAAAAAATCTAGTGTTTCATGGTCGAACTAAGCATATCAAGATCAAGTTTAATTTTATTAGAGAATTCCAACAATCTGATAAAGTGTTTGTTGTTCGTTGTTCATCTGAGAACCAGCTAGTTGGCATTTTCACTAAGTCATCGCCAAATGAAAGGTTTGAAGATCTGAATCAAAGAATTGGTGTTTGCCATAAAAATGCCAAGGAGAAGTGCTAGACAATTGAGATTTTTTTTCTAGCTTATTGTTCTTTCTATTTTTTACTTATTTCACTTTAGTGTTTCCTAGTTTGTAGCTAGACTTAGTAAACTTTAGTTGTTCAACTCTCTGAAGTTAGTGCCCTCTTTAATAGCGGTTAGTGACCCCTTTTATGGTTGTTAGTGGAACATGTTCTTATTTAGTTTTAACATCCACTTTGTAAGTGGTTACTAGAAAGGAAATAGTTAGCTTTTTCCTCGTATAAATTCAGATCTTCTATAAATGAATACACAACTTGTGTACTCACCTCCTCGATCACTGCGAATGATTTTTATGCTGCAACCTTTTTTCTTCTCAACAAGGGCTTTAAATTTTTTTAAATGTAGCAAATGCTTCTGACTTTTCTTTCAAGAAATAAACCCAAGTCATTCTTGAGAAATCATCAATAAAGATTAGAAAATACCTTTAACTTCCAAGAGATGGAGTCTTCATTGGTCCAAAAATGTCGGTATGAATTTGTTCCAACAATACACTTACACCTCTTTTGGAAAATATTTCATGTGCTGCTTTCCCATTATACAACTTTCACATGTATCCACCTCAATATGTATCTCAGGAAGGCCTTGCACCATGTCCCTTTGCTTGAGAAGATTTAAACCATGAAAATTCAAGTGAAATAATCTTTTGTGCCAAAGCCATGAATCATCTACAATTTCATTTTTTAATGCATTGTACTGAAATTGCAAAGGAAAGTTTCTTTTTAATCATCTTTACTTCAACAATGACTTGATTTGGCTCAATTTTATCATAAATCCTGCAATAATTATCTCTAAACACAAGAGAATAACCATTTTCCATGAGTTTACCAACACTAAGCAAATTTTCTTCCAAGTCAGGAACATAAAGAACATCATGAATTTCCTTACCACTTCCTTTCATGTTCATCGAAATAGTACCTTTACCTTTCGCATCTACTAAATCTCCATTCCCCATCTTCACTTTAGTAGTGATGCTATTATTAATTGAGAGGAAAGTCTTTTCATCTCCAGTCATGTGATTACTACAACCACTATCAACATACCACTCATTGCTTTTGCGGAAGCATCAGATTTAGAAGCAAAGAAAAGGTTTTCTTCCCATTCTTCCTCCTGTTTTTCACAAAAATTTGCTTGCTCCCGTTTCTTGTGCCACCAATCCTTTTCAACGTGGCCAAACTTTTTACAGAAGTTACATTGGGGCTTTCCTTTGTGCGAACATTTTTATGCATTGTGATTAGTCTTTTTGCAAACTTTACAAAAAAGACTAGAGTTTTTCTCACATTTTTCTTCAACCTTCTTGGAAGAACCATCATGATCATACTTCTTATTTGGCTTGTGATTCTTCTTCTGATGATTTTTTGAGAAATTTTGAGAATTCTCATTTGTTTTAGATTGGAAAGCCATCTCTTTGGGTTGATCTTCACGAAAAAATCTTTGCTTCTCGTGATAACAACAATATACTCATACTTTTTAGTGACACTAATTAGAATCTTTTCCACAACTTGGTGGTCAGAAATTGTATCACTATGATTTCTTATTTCATTAACAATATTCATGATATTCATCAATTTTTTCAGATTCTTTCATCTTTAAATTTTAAAACTCTCTTCTAAGAATTTGGAGATTTATAGTGCGTTCCTTTTCAACACCATACACCTCAGTTTCAAGAAAATCCCAAGCTTCCTTTGCAGTCTCACAAGTAGCAATTTTTGCAAAATATGCTCTTGAGACTCCCATTTGGATTTTGCTCAAGGCTTTTGCATCATGACGATAATTAGCCTCAATATTTTTCATCTCTGCTACAGTAAGATCACCATCGTTGTCTGGCTCTTCAAATCCATTTGCAACAATAGTCCACAAACCTTCAGCTTTCAAATGTGTTCTCATTCTTATCTTCCAGTATTCAAAATCAGTTCCATCAAAAATGGAGTAAGAACGACTGAAGAATCAACACCTTCATTTGTTTTGGATTCCATATTTTTTCTTCACCTAACCCCAGATTAAGAACGAAAACCTGCTCTGATACCATGTGAAATTAGGTCTTAGGCCTAACTCACACTCAAAAGTTAGCTCAAAGGGAGGAGGATTGCCGAAGCCTTATATGGAGTCCACCCATCTCATTAACCACTGATGTGGGACTTTTGTCATTCTTTAACACCCCACCTCACGCCCAATGCATAGCATCTAATGCGTGGGCAATTTTGATTTTGGGGGCCTAACATCGGGTGAGATGGGCCCTGCTCTGATACCAATTAGTAGGAAATATAGAAGAAAAATAATATCTTTAGAGAATGCTGAAGCTTATTATAGGCTACTTAAGGCCACTTGAGATAATTACAATCATCAACTACATCACTATTTTTGCTACTCAAAATAGAAAACAAAAAGTCTTGCACAAAGAACTATATACATATATCACAATTTACTAGATACATGTACTATGAAATTCTAAAGAGATTTCTTGAAAAACTAAGAGACAATTTCGGAAGACTAAACATTGATGCATTAATTCCAACAAACAGTTGATCAAGGATTAGAATTTAATAACTCTGCTCTGTATGATAAAAGCTTACCATATTGAAGGCTCTAATTTCCAACCAACCATTTTAGAGCTTGATCTTTGGCTCTCCATGCCTTCTTATATGATATTGTATACTGGAGGTCATTTCTTACAGTAGCTATGATTCCATTAATACTCCAAGTTGGATCAACTTTAAAATTTCAAAATACCATCTAGCTATAAATTTTGGTGTCATGTGAGGATTATCAAACACCATGCCACCCTTATGAGTGAAACTGATAGACTTGATCTGCACAGTAGGATCATCTTGACTTAACTTACTAGCATAAATTCTAAATAGACAGTCTTTTCGCTTGCAAATACACACCATTCTCTCTCTGTATCATTGGGCTAAAACTTTAGTTGTCTTCTATTTTTAATACCCCACTCCATGCAAGCTTGTTTAAATTCTGTAAAATTTCCAAACATCATCCCTAGTTCTAATTTTGGCTCGTCTTTGTGTTTCTGTTTATACTCTACATAAGAAACTTTTTCCTGAAGCTTATCTTGTTATTTTTAAACTCAACCTCCTCCAACATTTTGAATCTACATAATCAGATCCTGTATCAACAACCTCTGGTGGTACTACAATCGCAGAACTAGATGGTACATTGATAGAGCCTGTTGCAATTTGTGGTCGTCCCCTCTCTTTCACATTTTTGTTTACAACTATAACCTCCTGAAAGTCATCATCTTCACCAGAAATATTATAATCTGAGTCATGGAAATCTTCTTCATCGATAGAATCCTTAACATTATCAGTCTCTTCTTCAATATTCACATTTATATTTTTACTGTTAGTACGATTCAAAAAAGATTCAAACTGCAATGTTGATGCATCTGGATATTCCTACAATTAGCAAATGATGTTGAGAAGCAAAACGTTTTCTTGTGTCCAGATGAATGAAAGAAAAATACTACAGTGTTCATTAAGAATTAACACTAAGTCGTTTCTTTAATATTCATAAATTTATTCACTCTAAAAGGGCATTATGCACCAAAATTAGCAGCAGAAAGTTACCAAAACAACACTAATATTGCACTAGGAAAGCTTCAAAACATCATTAACATTGCACTATAAAAGCTGCAATAGTATTCAAGCATTCTGTTTTGATTTTCTACTGCTAAAAGAATTTTATTTATATATGTTTGTCACTGAAAGTTGATATTTGTTTTGAGCCATTTCTTGAGTGAACACCAGCTAAGTTGCATGAAATTTTCACTTTCGATGCCGCACTTGTGTCGGCTTCTCATTAAATACATTATTTTGGAGAATTGACACACACTCATTAACATTTTTGAATAGTCCAAGCAACATATCACTATATTGAGAGATTTCTCATACATGCATATTTATGTACTTAAGGCCATGTCCTGTTGCACCATCTTCATACACAAACTATGAACATTTGTTGCTTGTTAACCCTAACAAAATCAAAGGTTTCTTGTTCATTGTAAAAAAAAATGAGTTCTACACAAACCACAAACCTCTATTCAAAGCTTAGTCAGATTCAATTAATAGAAATATCCGATTAAAAAACAAGCAAGCAAAGAAATCCTAAATTTTAAGAAAATTACTCCAATATAATGTTGGAGGAGCTCATATTTTGATTTGCCGCCAAATCCCCCAGAACTAGGGTAGAAACATTTGGGATATGTAATTTTTTTAAAGGGGTAATATGGGTCATTAAGAAGAATGTTAATGATAAAAAAGAATTAAGAAAAATGTTAATAGTAAAAAAGGAATAAGGTGTCATGGCATCCTATTAGGAGAGAGTTAATGTTTTTTTTTTTTTGTGTTAAGTATATTTTGAAGAAAGGAGGTAAAGTTGGGTGATATTGTGGTCCTAAAAGAAACATAAGGGATATTTCTAGGTAATTTCCCAAACTTAGTGACACCTAAGGTCTAAGAAGAGAAAAGTTGAGAGAGAGCTTAGAGAAAAGAGAGAGTATTGTCTTATTTGAAAGTGAAGTTGCTAAAATAATATCACAAATATATTGTTTCCATATATGTTCTTGTTGGATTTTATTTGCGTTGATTTCTTACCATAAATAGGTTTTGTTTTTAGGAAAAGGTTTCGGATTGACTAATCCTTTTTCTGGTAGGAAAAGGTTTAGGAATCTATCAGTAGAGGTATGTTCCTTTTAACTTAATAAGCATTCACAATGTAGTCTTAAAAGCTTTGAGAGTTTTTGTTAGGGGGAGAAATTGTGGGTCACAAGCTTGATACGTTATCACTTTAGTGAACCTCCCATGTATTCCGAGTGAATTGGTAGAGGTTGTTTGTCTCTGTATTTTGTACTCTCATATTTATAGTGGATTGCTCATCTCATTTGTGGACATAGGTCGATTGACCGAACCACGTTAAATCTTTGTGTCTTTCGGTATATCGTTTGTCTTCTTACTCGTGGTTTTTCGAGGTTTACTTTCCTAGCTTCCGCATCACACCTGCTTATTTTCGGTCCTAACAAGTGGTATCAGATCCAGATTCAATGATGGAGTCATGTTTAGTGGTTCGATAAACGATGATTGAACCAGGTTAGAAGGAGGTGATCATCTTGATAGGTGTAGTTCTAGCCGCAACCTTTTTGACAGTAATGAAGATTTTGTTGGAGAAATTGTTTCAGAGAGGTTCTGTATGTTGAGACATAAATTTTTCAAAGGAGATTATGGAGAGTAGAAGCAAGTTCTTGAAGATTAAGTGAAGAAGGTAGACAAATTTGTTTTGTCAGAAATTCAGGCAAAGGGGGATATTTGTTGGGTTTTATTTGTCCTGATTTCTTACCATAAATAGGTTTTCCTTTTAGGAAAAGGTTGTGTATTGACTAATCCTTTTTCTAGTAAGAAAAGGTTTAGGACTCTATAAATAGAGGAATGTTCCTTCTAACTTCATCAGCATTGACAATGTAGTCTTTAAGGGCTTTGAGAGTTTTAGTTAGGGGAGAATTTATGGGTCACAAGCTTGATACGTTATCACTTGTGTGAACCTCCCATGTATTCTGAGTGAATTGGTATAGGATGTTTCTCTCTGTATTTTGTACTCTCATATTTATAGTGGATTACTTATCTCCTTTGTGGACGTAGGTCGATTGACCGAACCATGTTTAATATTTGTGTCTTTTGGTATATTTCTCATTGTCTTCTTACTCGTAGTCTTTTGAGGTTTGCATTGCTAGCTTCCGCGTTACACCTGCTTATTTTCGGTCCTAACAGTTCTTTCTAAAATGAGTATCTACAAATAGAGAAATATAAAAGATAACAATGGTATTAGTGGGTGATGAAAATTATTGAAAAAAAATGTGAATGATTACGAGACAATAGACGTCACTTTCATTTAAAATTCACAATTAGGTAGACACAGTAAGTAGAAAAAAAAAGACAACACACTAAGTAAACAACAACATCCTAAAACCGCAATAACAAAAATGAAAGAGATGACACCTAAGTAAACCAGCATCTTAGCAAAAAGTATTAACATACATTAAAGATATGATACAATAAGTAAACAAACACCTTAGCCAAAAAAGTATATATAGATGTATGAAAGAGATCTTACACTACGTAAACCAACAACTTAACCAATGATTGGATACATCAAGAAAACAGATTTCACCCTGATATTATTTTGAAGAAAAAGTGAAATTACTTACAAAGAAGTAGATACAAATCTATCAAGCTTCATAAACATCTGATAAATGCGATGTCATTACAAGTTTAAATCATGTCTCACTAATTCTTGTTTGGTAAAGTCATGACTTAGGAATTCAACATCAATTGCAAGAGAAATCTGATTCACAATAATCTATTATCAAAAAATAAAGGAAAATAGAGTAAAAACACACTACCATATTTATTAAAACCTAATGCAATAAGAAATCCAACATTTATGTTACGTTGAACAATCTACTAAAAGTGATTCTAACAACAATAAAGTAAGACCACCAAATAGTAGATACTATAGCACATACAGTACAAAAATACCACAATTATATAATAAAACTAACAACAACTTGACATAGATGCAAAAAATGCAATAAATTATTTACAACATATAGCACGAACTACAAAGCAAAATCCAACAATTTCACTAACCCTAAAATAAACAAATAAAAAATACGTGTAACAACAAAAATTAACTATTTCACTAACCCCGTAGGAGAAAACACTTTAGACAAGAATAACGTATTAAAGAAAAATATCTTAAATTATCAAAATTGTTGAAGAAATCTAGGTCCATCTCCAGTTACTAACATAACCACCAATATATATCTTACAGATGTAGCTAAAATCACAGAACACCAACTTAAGTCACCAAACGCCAACTAAAATAACACAAACCCTCAAACAGATGAGAGGGCTTTTGAAGATTGTAGCTCCTAATAGTCAAATAGGAGACTAGAATAGTGTAAATATGAAAATGTTTCTAATTTGTAGTGGCGCCTAAGGTTTAAGAATAAAAATGTTCAGAGAGAGATTAGAGGGAAGAGAGAGGTGAAGTTGCTAAAATAATATCACTAATTAATATTGTATCATTATAAGTTTTTTCTAAAATAATTAAATAAAAATGAAGAAATATAAAACATAATTAATGATATTGGTGGGTGATGAAAAATATCGAGGGAAAATGTGGATGATTAATGAACCATTACAATACATGTTGATTTTCAGATACTCATTACCATAAATGAATTTTTGAAATATGTTGCGATAGCTAACACTATTGCAACGATCATATTATAATGACAATGCTCATATAACTAAGTCCTGTCAATAGCTAACAAATCTTTTGGCTACGGTCATAATCATTACACTAGACGGGTTATAGGAACGATTTTTGAAATGGTTACTAGTGAGTCTGTTTCCATAGACCCAATTTATGGTAGTGATATAGTAGAAAGAAAAGTTCACATACTGTTTAGAGAGAGAACTGATTGTACTATTGGTATTGATCGATATTACATATACTTGTATTTATAGAAAAGAATAGCAGCCTAGTACAACTTATACATGTGAAATAAGAGTTCTATTCTAGCTATACTGCTCATACTCCTAATCAAACATTCTTCTAATCATACGAATTTTGAACACTGTTGAACCCTATCTTCATGTAACATGATGTTAATTCAGAGAATAATCAACTTTTCATTCTTACAAAGAAGAAGGAATGGAAATCGACCAACATTAGATTGCCGATCCCAAACTTCATTTCTTAATAGAAACTTCATCACTACATCAAAATTCATTAGTGCTTTATGAAATCAACATAAAATACATAACCCTACAAGAAAACTGCCCAAAAGCGAAGGCTAAATTTGTCGTTATAAGTAACAATCTGGTCCCAAAAAGGACAATAGCGACCATCTGCACTTGCCCTTATAGCCTTAGTCGCTAAGGATCTTTAGGGACGCGATTATCGGAATGGTTGCTTATTCTTTTTAGGGAATAGTGTAATTGTGGTCCCTAAAATACATTTAGGGGCCATATTTCTGGTACCTATTCGCACATATTGAAATTGAAATTATGGTCGTTAAATCATTTTGCTAAAAGATTCTAATTGGTCCATATATCATTTGGGACGACTTCTATGCTGGTCTATAATCATTTTCCGACCAGTTTGAAGTTGGTCCGTAAATCAGTTTGCGACAAGTTTTTAGCTCGTCTATAAATCAATTTACGAAAACTTTTGAGCTGGTCCCTAAATCATTTCAGGACCATTTTGAAGATGATCCATAAATCATATCGCAATCATTAAAGATTTCCTACTCAAAAGGATTTAAAAATTTACATTCTAGTCCTGAAATCACATTGCATTTGCACCTACAAAATACGATAATTAATATAAACTTGTCACTTTGATATATAATATATAGTGAAATTACAAAATAATGTGAGTATAAGGCATCTGACTACATACAACACTGAACTAAGCTAGTAACAATATTGTGATCATGAACCCTTAGCAAAAGAAATTATATATTAGCCTTAAACTATAATCAAAAGTTGCCTTCACCTTTCCAACAAAAAATGGTCAATCTACATGTTGTTTAACATCAGCTTTTTTCAAATTTCAGCATCCAAAATCTGTAAAAGAAATAAAACTTTCATTTAGAAGACCTATATATAAAGATAAACATAAAGATGTGATTAAATCAAATAACAATTTCTACAATATTTGTACCACTAATTGCTGCAACAGTTGAGATTTTGGTGGCCATATTTTTGTGGGAAATCGTTGTACACAATATAGTAGAAGCAGCGACAACACTGATTACTTATATTGTGACGAGTAAATTGTAATCGCAAACTTAAATTTACAAGGAACAAAACTGAGTCAATAAGTTAAAGTTAAGAGAGGAAGAAGAGCTTGCATGTTCTAATTGAGTTTGTTATCATCACTTGAAAATCCTTAAATAGCCAAAAGTCCATTTTCTCTGTAAAATTTTATCAGGAGTTAGTGTGCTGAAAAAATATAATGTTACATCGTACATGTTTTAAACAGGAGAGAAAGTCTAAATGTATTAACAAAAAGAGGAACAACTTCATGTAATGTATATGATTACATTTTCACTCTCACAAATACAACTAGGACAATGTAGATATTAAACTTTTAATAAACTTAGGACTTACAGCTTACACAAAGTCACTCTGAACGACTCAAGAGAAATTGATTTGAGAAACAATTTTTCTAAGTGTGATCACTCGATCATTAAAATTACCTTTTGGTATTTGATCAATAACATTTGTTAAAATATCCAACAGATAATTGTATGGCAACTACAGAATTCAAATGAATGCATTAAATAGCTAGTTTTATTGGATGATATACTTAAAGTAGGGAATTTAGAGAGAAGCAAGAGCAGTGTATAATGCAGGTGATCTAAAGGGAACGACATTTTACGCTCCAATTGTGAACATAGTAAATGATCCAAGATGGGGGAGAGCCCAAGAAACAGCTGGGGAAGACCCTACGTTGGTAGAAAAATATACAGTGGCTTTTGTAAGGACTTCATGGGGATAATTTTGACAGTGGCAAGCTCAAATGATGGGCATCTTCAAGCTTCAGCTTGCTACAAGAACTTTGGTGCTCAAGATTTAGATCACTGGAACAGTCACCACCGTTTTACTTTTGATGCTCAAGTCAGTAACTAACCTGATACCACACGTTAAATTACGTTTCTTATCCAATTTCACCTTTTGTTTACCAAAAAGATTGATATTGTATGTAATATTACAATGTATCATTCATTCAGGTTACACCACAGGATATGGAAGATCCATTACAACCATCATTCAAGACATGTGTGGAAGAAGGAAAAAGCACCAGAAATTATTTGTTTGATATTTTTACAACTATTATCAGAAGAAGCAGAAACTAGAAGAATCTAATATTCAAAACTTATGTGGAAGAAGGAAAATCCACCAGAAACCACAGGATATGGCAGATTCATTGGCTTTAGGAAAGCAGAAATTAGAAGAATCTGATATTGACAGAGCTCTTCAAAAATTTTCACCATTAGAATGAGGTTAGGACGATTCAATAGTGTTACGAATTTATAGAATATTTATCATTCTAAAATGTATCAACACACAAATATATTTTATGATAAAACAACCAATAACTAATAGCTTCGTTACGCAGAACCAACACGATAAAATGATGTTTCAGGTAAGTGTTTACTCACATGGTATCATCAAGTATCCGAATAGTCATTCTCTTGAATTGGAGGCTGGAAATTAGCGTGTTGCTCTAAAAAAAATTATTTCAATTGCTTCAGTTCTTTCATCTCATTTTGAAAGTTAAACATGCAATCTTTCAAAGACTGATTCTCTTTTTGAGTTGAACGTAGCTCAGCCAACAATTCAGCTTTTGAGGAAGCCCCACCTTTCAAATCTCTTGCTTTTATTCCACCTCCAAATCCAAATACATGACTACGACTTTGAGGTCCAAAGAATTTCTCAACAATTTCTACGCTAGAAAGTGATGGTTCAGACTCCACCAATTCTTGAATTTGAGCCTTCAAAGTGTATAAAGGAGATTGTTTTCAAATTCCATAATAACTAAATGTTAAAAACATGTACAAATAACTAAATGTTAAGAACATGATCAATTAACTAAACACACATGCTTCTCGATTGTTTCAGAATGAACAAGTTTGTTATTCTTCTTGAGAGTCTCATAAAAGATAGTTGCCAAATCTAATGGATTTCCATCTTTTCCGCCCTTTACATAAAAGTAAACATGTCAAAGTAGGGTTCATCAACATTAAAACAGAAAAAGATTTGATGATAACACCTTTTGATAAATAATCTCTCTAAATTACTTGCTACCAATATGATGAAGCATCTTTAACTTAGCTCTATTTATTGCGTTTCTATTGCTTCTCGCCTATATTTGAGAAACAATATTATATTCAAATATTATAAATAAATTATCAAAATGAGATCATAGTATGAAATAAAATTACATAATTAGGTAATATGTCAAACCTGAAAACCTTTTGAAGTAAAATGTTCTGTTACCAACCACTCCTATTGCTTCTTTTCTACCCCCTTAGGCATGTTCTTAAGAGCCTCTTGTATAGGCTTAGCCTTCACATACTTTGCATGCAATTGACCTCTCCATTTATTCCATAACTCTTTCATCCATTCCAAAACATGATCTCGATGACTATTTAAGTCATAACTATCAAATTTATCCTATAATGTATCAAACATAGGTTCACATCAGTTATAATAATAGAACAACTTGTATTTTGTTTAAACTAACCATCAATTCCTTAGCTCTAACAAAGATCAAATCAGTCAAAAACCTAGTATGTAAAATGATATGGGAGAAATAATTTAATATTGGAACAAGAAGGAGCATAGTAGCCCCAGAAGAAATTGCAATATTTAATACAATTACCTTAAAATAGCTCACATGTGATTTAGATATTCCTCCTTAATGTATTTCCATGATGATACTCCCAACGAACATATATTACGATCACGAACTATTTTTCCCAAGTGCCTCGAAAATAGATTACTATTCTTCCCAACAATTTGATTATTGTAAAATGTCACTTTTAGCTTTTGTCCAATATCAAGCGATGCAACTTCTTTGCACTTGTTACTTCCTCGAACCTTTTTATCCATTCCAGTAGCACATGAACCTATATTTACATAATTTGCAAATGGTAGAAAATATTGTACATATGATAAATTTGTGATTAAATAGATATTAGAAATGAAAGCATACTTGTTTCAGCTCTTTGGGAAGACTATTTAACTTGATCAATAGGAGAAATTGGAATATCAGAATGCAAATTCTCTTTCTCATGAGCCAAAGTAGTTTTATCTGTTGTTCTCCATCCTTGAGAGAAACCTAATGCAAGAAATTATTTCAGTAAAATTATTTAGTTAAATTAAATTCAATCAGAAAAAGAAAATCATACTTGTTTCAAATGTTGGGGTGGGCTCCATAACTATATCAGTTTGCATATGCTCTTTCTCAAAAGCCAAAAACTTTTTATTCATTGTTCGCAATCCTTGAGAAAAACCTAATGCAAGAAATTGTATCAGTAAAAGTACTTGAATCAAATTAAATTCAATTCTAAAAAATAAAAAAAATAACACTAATAAAAATAAAAACAGATACTTGTTTCAGTAAATTGATTGTATTGCATAACTTGATCAGTAGATGGAGAAAATGGAATATCAATTCTTGACACCATAGATTTAAGACCTCTTCCTCGTCCTTTTCCTATAGAACTCGGTGGCACATATGCATATTTAGTAGTAACTTTCACTCTAGATGCCACCTGATTTTCATCCTTTGATGATTTAATATCACACCTACCAAAAAAACAAAGACAATGTGTTAACAAAAAAATGAAAAAAAAAACATTCTAAAAATTATATGCTTGGCAAAAAAGATTAAAACACTATAAAAATAATGTACTAATAAAAATCATGTTTCAAAATGTATAATAATGAATATGCAAAAGCTTAGGGAGATATTCACCTCAATCATTTTTTTCGTTTATTTTGTGAATAATTTTCTAAATCTTCAAATTCATTGTCCTTTTGTTGGACAGTTTCATAGGAATCACGAGGTTATACCTTTTTCTCTACACACCAAACTCTATTGGAATTATCAATAGCATAAAATAATTTAGAGGCTTGATCAGCTAATATAAAAGGATCATTGTTTTCAGAAATCGCCCCCAATTTACACTTACAATGCCATACTCATCTATTTTCACTCTTTGTCTTATCATATGCATCAAACCATTTGCATTCAAATAAAACAACTCTTCTGCCCGTGAATTGCAATTCAAGAACATTGGTTAAAACTTCATAGTAATCAATGTTCTCACTATGTTTATCAGTTTCACCAACGACAACCACACCACAATTTTGAGTCCTTAAATTTTTATCATAATCTTTTGGATGCAATCTATATCCATTGACAATGTAACCATTATAATGTAATACATATTTAGCAGGACCAAGTGAAAGTGCGAGGAGATCTTCCATGATCCGACTATCATCTTTGTTATGCAATTGTGCATCTATCAACATATTTAAATTGATCACTTTTAAATGGGTAACGTAATATTAGATTTTCAAATTTGATGTGTATATATTACTCACCTTATCTTGAAACCATTCAATAAATTGTCTATTCCATTCATCATCAGACAAGTGTTGAGTAGAATCTATATGAATTTGTGCAAACTCTCTACAAATTTAAATTGAAGCACAAATGTCATACAAAAAAGTGATCCTAAAGAAAAAAAGGAAATAAATTATGATATGTAGGAAAAAAAATCATACTCTAGGAAGGGTAGAACTTCATCGCAATTCTTTAGTATGTATATATGTGCTTGCTCTAATTCATTTGCTTCACGATCACACTGTTTTGGAGCCCCCAGTGTCTTTCTAGATTGACAAAATAAAGATATTCCTCCATCGGATTTTTTCAGACAACCATCATAGTTTCGTTCTGGCCTATTAAATTTTGTGTGAATTGTATGCAAATATCTTGAACATAAATTCATACATTCATGTGCAATGTAACCCTCTGCGATACAACCTTCTGGCCAAGCCCTAGTACCAATAAGAGATTTCAAAAAATATAACCATCGTTCTATAGGATACATCCATCGATACTAGACAGGTCCACCAAGCATAGCTTCATTAGCTAAGTGAATAGGCAAGTGCACCATGACATCAAAAAATGAAGGCGAATATACCTTTTCTAACTTGCAAAGAGTTATAGGAATTTGAGCTTCAATCTGCTCCAAGTCATCAATCCTTAATGACTTAGCTCCAATTATATTAAAAAATAAAGACAATTCAATTAGTGGTTCACACACTTCTTTGGACAACATACCCCGTAGTGCAAGAGAGAGTAAATGCTGAAGAAGAACATGACAATCATGACTTTTTAAGCTAGAAATTTTGTGATCTTTCAGATTAACACACTAAGAGATATTGGATGAAAATCCATCTGGAGCCTTTAAATTCTTCAAAAACAAACAAATATTGTGCTTTTCTTGTGGAGATAAGGTGTAACATGCAGTTGGAACTCCATATTTTTCACCTTTCTCGTAGGCTGCAACTCTGGCCTTATATTTATTTCTTTCAAATCTAGCCGAGTATTAATAGTATCCTTGGTTTTTCCTTTGGCATTCATAACTGTCCCCAAAATGTTGTCACATATATTTTTCTCAATATGCATAACATCCAAATTATGTCACAACAAAAGAGACTCCCAATATGCAAGTTCAAAAAGGATACTCTTCTTGTTCCAATTATCTTTTCGACTATCATGTGATGTTTTGATTCTTTTCTTTGGTTCCTTTGTTAACTACAACCCCTCAAGATCTTGAACTTGATAAACAATCTCAATACCGGAACATTTTTCGGTTGGAGCCTCTTCTCTTCTGTACCATCAAAGGAGTTCTTATCATTTCTCCATTTGTGATTACGAGGAAGATAACGACGATGACCAATATAACATTGTTTCTTACAATTGGTCAATCTGATTGAGGAAGTATCTTTTTTGCAATATGGGCATGCCAATTTTCCTTTCTTACTCCATCCAGATAAATTTCCATATGCTGGAAAGTCATTGATGGTCCATAACAAAGAAGCATGTAACTTAAAATTCTGCTTGATTGATGCATCAAAGGTCTCAATGCCAATATCCCATAACTCATTCAATTCTTCTATTAAGGGTTGAAGATATGTGTCAATTGCATCACCTGGACCATCTGGACCAGGAATAAGCATTGACATGATAAAGTTTTCTTGCTTCATACACAACCAAGGTGGTAAGTTATAAGGAATAAGTACCACCGGCCAAATGCTATATGAGTTTTTTGCATTCCAAAATGGTTGAGAACCATCACTCGCAAGTCCAAGTCAAACATTACGAGGCTCGGCTGCAAATGAAGGAAGAAGTTCATCAAATGATTTTCATGCCATTGAATCAGCTAGGTGCCTCATTATTCCATCATCAACTCTTTCATCATGATGCCATGTCATTAGAGAAGATGTCTTTGAAGACATAAATAACCTTTTAAGCCTAGGCTTTAATGAAAAATAACGCAAAATCTTTGATGCTATCTTTTTACCCTTTTTGTTCTTAGCTTCCCCATTACGTTTATCAACTTTCCCTTTGGATTCGCCACAAACTTTACAAGAATCAAGTAATTTATCCTCCTTTCAATATAACATGCAATCATTTCTACAAGCATCAATTCTTTCGTAGGAAAGTCCAAGATTCGGAATTACCTTCTTTGCCCCATAATATGTATGCGGCAAATCCGCTTCATCTGGCAACAATTCACTTTTAGCATTTTTAACAACATTGTAAATGACTCATTACTCCAACAACCCATACTTTTTATGTGAAGTAACTTAATCAAAGTTGAAAGTTTTGAATGTTTTGAACCTTGATAAAGTGGTTTCTCCAAGTCTCCCAATAGGCTATAAAATTTTTTGGCTTCAACATTTGGTTCCTCTTCATGTGACTCATTAAAATCAACATCTGCAGTGTGTCCATAATAGTTAGGATATAAATCTCTCCAAATTTATCTTATTTCATCCTCATTTTCACAATTATCTGCTTCATTATCATCTCTATCTTCACATTCTGATTATGGGTCACTGTAGACTTCCCTATGATGATACCAAAAGGTATAGTTTTTAATTATTCCATAAACTTTCAAGTGTGTTCTGACTGTCTCACGTGTTCCCAATGTGGTATTACAATATTTGACACATGGACATCGTATTTCATACATTTCTCCTGCTTTTTGAAAAGCATAATTAAAAAAAATCTACCCCGATAAAGTAGGCCTCATTAAGTCGATCATCAAGAAGTTGCATCCATTGCTTACTCGGTGCCATAACCTTTGATTATATCTAAGAGTTAGATGAATAATAATTTAGGATAACAAGTTTACTAAGATGAACATTAGTTTCTATTAAACAGGTGAAATCATCCTAATGATATAAAATAAATATGTAAATAAACTAATAACATCTTTTTCTTTTAATTGAATATGTGTTGTCATAAATAACGAAACTCAAAGGTCTTA
Organism: Solanum pennellii; assembly: GCF_001406875.1. NCBI lineage: Eukaryota > Viridiplantae > Streptophyta > Magnoliopsida > Solanales > Solanaceae > Solanum > Solanum pennellii. The sequence goes on along the minus strand of NC_028646.1, from coordinate 48,236,628 downwards.
ACAAATGCAAAATCCTAGGTTAGTAAACTTCAAATGAAGACGACATGTCTAGATTCATCAAGTTTGTTGATTTTTTAAATTCTTTCATATTAGATCTATTTATGAAAATATGCTAAAATATTATAAATTTATGTTTCAAGGCTACAATGATCTATGAAAAACATTCAAACTCAATAACAGTAATTCAAAACACTACACACGTCCAGTTAAACTTAACAGATCTAAAGTTTCATTTTTCATCCACGTGAACTAGTGCCCTTTTTCATGTTTCACAAAGCTAAACATATCAACAACTTCTCCAACAATTATGTTTATCAAACTACACAAGGATCCAAACAATTTCAGTAATACATCTAGCATCTAATTGAAAGCAACCACCAAAACAACAATGACAAACAACCATAAATTTCCTAGTAGCTTAAGATTTTAAAAATGCGCCACAAGTAGTAACTTTCGAACCCAATATGCAGCACTAGTTGTAGTAGAAAATAACAATTAAAACGACATGTGAAACACTAAAAAAATAAACTACAATCAGATGCTTTGTCAATGCTCATTCACAATTTCGCTTCTTTCTCGTCTAATATTTTTGGTGTAATTATACTTAAAAATAGAATACAATAGTGTAGTCAATACAATTTTGTGTACTAAATAGAAAACTTTACTGGAGCAAAGTTTGGATATGAAGGAACTTATTAAGCAGAGCATTACAGCTTTACCAAAATGGTATTATCAAACTCGTGATTATTGTAAAATAAGTAGCATCCAGCTTTTTAACAAAATAGTACAAGAAAGCTTAAGTCATGCTCTCCACTCCTCAACCCGAAGCTTAAAGACACTAATGATAAAAATATTCTACATATTCATCACCTGATAGAATTTTTATTTTTATTTTTGCAATGCCAGCCTTACCAAAAATTCTTGGCAGCCCAAGAAATTACATAACCCTAATAGAGAAAATCTTAAATTATCTCTCAAATATCTCCTCTTTGAACCTCAACCCCAAGCCTTACCTATAAAACCATCATATTTAGACCTTACACAATAACAATGAGTATCTATAAGAGCCCTATCACATAAAAGTCGATCAGCAGAAAGAAAAATGGCAGATTTCCAGAAAAAGAAGGGGGAGATGAATCGGGAGGACTAACTTACTTTAGATGTAGATACAATTTGTAGGGGAAACGTTTTTCTCCCAATAATGCGTTCAAGCTTCAATCTTTAGGAGATTTTTCTTCCAATAATGCCTTCAAGCTACAAGATTCAAGAGTAAGAAGACTTAGGCACAACGATTTTGGCAGAGAAAAAAAAATTGAAGTTACTTCAGCTTCAGATATTTTGGCATATTGCTAGAGAGAGAAAATTCTAATACCTTTATCAATGGATTTGGGGGTTTTAGTTTATTACTATTTAAAGAGAAATTTTTTAGAGACTTTTAGTTCCCGCTGAAAGTTTCATTTAGGGATGAGTTTATTTGTTATTAGAAAATAATACAGTCAAATAGAGACTAGTAAATGATATCATCCTTATAAGTATACTTTAAGGATCATATTTATAACTTATCACTATATTTTGGTATTTAATAAGCCCTTTTTTGTAGTGTAAATACTTCCAATAATTGTACAATCAATCTAGAAAGGGAAGTATAGAAAAAGGATAAAGAAGCTAAAAGCTTCAATTAAAGCCCATAACTCATATCCACTTCCCAAAAATGGGGTTATCGAACCTGTTTGTCCTTCATACTTGATCCGACTGCCTCAACTATTTTTGGAGAGTCTGAGAGAAAGGCCGACAAGCATCCATACTACGATCTATAGCAACTGCCAATGCAACAAAAACTACAGCATCCTCCGAGCATCTCTCGTGTTGCGTCCCTAAAATCACCTCCGGCTTACTACATTTTCCATCACCCTTCACCGTGGATGACATCAAAAATCCACAGTACAAAAGTTGTCCCAAAGATCCAGATGACCCAAAATCCGACTTAGACGCAGAGGCTGAGGAGAAATCAAAGTTGTTGTTTGCCTTAGCCGTTGTTGGGATAGCAACATTGTTGACTAAATTTCCCACCATTCTAAAAATCAAGAGGTGGGTGAATTAGAATTCCCTTAAGTTGACTTCCTGCTTTGGTCAGTCGACTCACCTGCACCTTAGTAAAAAAGATAAACAGTAATAATAACTTGCAATAAGTAAATAACACATAGTATTTTTATATTGGATTGGATTACAGATGTGGTGCCTAGTCCAGTCCCCTTTGGTTACAAGGGTTTCCTTAAGAGCTTATTTAGAACATGAATGTTACGATTAAGAGCCCGTCTGATATGCAAATCAGACATTCTTCTCTGACACAACCTTTACTTGTATAACCTACACTCAAATCTTTCTTTTTATTTTCTTTACAATTGTTCACAAAGATGTACAGAGTTTTATGAAAGATGAAAGAAGATTACAATATAAGTTCAAGTGAAGTGCCTACTTAACACTATGATTCTGAGTCTCTTAATATAGACTTGTGCTCTTTGTAAGGAAAAACCCAAGGGATTTGTCTCAATCAAGGATCAGTTTCAGGAGTCCTTGATTGAAGTGATTTAGTTGATTTGAATCAATGCAGTAAATCGTTTTTTACTTTCCTTTGCTAGTTTGATCTTATCCTTAAATGATCCCCAATTGTCTTTACTTCTTCCTTGATTCATAGTGTTTTATTTTTCTTGTTGATTCTGATTAGATCTCTGCCAAGTGTGCGAGTGCCCTGTCTATTTTAAAGTTTCCTTGTAGTGCATATCAGTCATATCTTTCTTTTGTTATTTTTGTCCTTAAATTGATGCCTTCCTTTCCAGTGCAGCTTAGACAATTATTCTTTTCCTTCTTGAAGCCGCTTGTGATGGACAATATCCATTTTGAGTTTTGGACTTATCAATCTTTCTTGATTTTGCTGGCATGATTCTTGTCTGATTAGCAGATCTTGGGTCCTTAACATGATTTGCTTCTCCATCTTGCTTAACTTGGTTGGCTTGATTTATTTCCTTGTCTGGTCAGCATATTTTGTATCTTTGACTTAATTTGCATCTCTGTCTTATATTGATAGCTTGATCTTATCTTGCAATCAAGGTGAGTTGTATGTTGGATTTGGGCCATCTGTACATTGATTCTAATTCCTTAGATTGATGTTTTCCTTTCTATTAATTCAACCATATATTTGTTTCCATCTTGGTGTTTTCTGCACAAATCACTTCCTTTTTTATTTCAATGTCTTTATGAAGTAATTGTAAGGATCAGAATATATTGCTTGGTGTGTTGGTTTTGTTTTGCTTGGATCCTTTCCTTGTTGGATCTCCATGGCTGCGAGAATTGTGAGTAGTGTGTTAATTGTCATTCATTAGAATTTACATAACATTAAGAAGCTAACACATTCTTGGTGCCGATGGTTGAATTGACCAATTTTATAGTAGCACTGGAACCATCAGGGATGATTTCAAAGCGATAATCAAGTTCACCACTATTCTCTAGCCATGCTTGTAGGCGTCCCCTTCCATGTACCCTGATCTGGACGGAAGATGAGCTTGGCTCTAGGGTTCGATCTGCTCACCCTATTTGAACCTTGTGATGGGACAAATGGTGTCACCATGGATGCTGCAGCAATTGGTATGCCGGAGAGGTCATGGTTTGTCACTAACCATCCCTTTCGCTCTTTTCTCGTATCTCATTATCAGTTGTCCAACAGTTAAAGCAGCCTATTGATGTGCTTCCTTCTGATAGCGAAGATCTACAAAAAAATAATAATTGACATTTAGATGGAGTTCAAGTTAAATTTAGTTAAACCAACATTGATTTAAACTAACTTGGATATTGAATTCGAATCACCAGGATTCTTGAAACTGAAGTTGCAAGTGAAAACAAGTAGTTTCACATTACCATTAACTTGAAAAAACAGGGACTACACTCCGATTCACCATCAAATTGAAAAATAAATCTTGGGTCAGGTTGAACTTTCACATTCAAATGCACTTTTGCTACACCAACCAAAACCCATCCATTCTTAATCACAACTCGTGTACTACCTTTACTCTCCAAACCCTTCAAATCCAATTCTACAAACACACTCCCCAAAATACTCCCCCAGTATAATATCCAAAACCAGTGCCCATACTTTTCGGTGCACAATTTTCAATCCTTAAACAACAAGTTTTTCCTCTAGCACTTATTTTTTCACAGTCGATATTGTTCAAATTGAAAGAGGCATGGTTTTGTTCTCTAAAACAAGGTCTTGTTTAGGAAATGTGTTGATGGTTCAAATTTTGTTCGAAAACCTTTAAGCTTAATGTTACAATCAAGCAACACACTCGAAGGTATACTCCGATTAGCTGGAAGCATTACCTCTATGTTGGCGATAGTGATTCGATGAAAAGGACAAGGATCCATTAGTTCACAAGATGGAACACAGGAGAAGAAGCGATTTGTAGAAATACAAAATAGCAAGCTGGCAATAGAGGGGATTGAATGCGTGGGGAAAGAGGTCTGTGCGCATAACTTTAGAAGGAATGTGTCACCAAAAAAATATCATTTATCTGTCAATAAGCCAATCACTTTCAGTGTGATATATAACTTGTCTTTTTCTAGACAATCTCTTTCATCCTAGGATTTTATTGGGTTCTATATGGAATGCTCACAGCTATATATAGTTCAAACCTTTTTCTTCATTTTTATTTATCTTGTATACTGTTGAAAGCTATTCTTCTAGCTATGTTAGAGATTTTGAAGTGAGGAAGAAATGAGGAAGAAGAGAAGAGGAGAAATTGAGAGAAACAATGTAATCTAAAAATAACCGACTTAATTTTTTTCATCTCCACAATGCACTATTGTTTTATCCATTAACGGGATATATTTTTGTATGTTTTTTTATTTTGTCAGAGTCGCCACTTAATTTTTTGAACGAAAAATCAAGAAAACTATGTTTTAAAAAGACTTGAAAAAATTGTTTTGAAAACTTTAAAGGGGTTCGAGGATTCTTATTAACGTCTTAAGAATGTTTTAAAGGCACCTAAGACGTCCCCTTACTTGCGGTTATCCAGCAACTAACTTAGTTTAGCTAAAAATGCTTAACTTAAGATTGCGACAAAAATTATTTTAAGTTGTTTAAAAAAGTGGAATTAATTTTCTATTTTTGAAGTATTAAAATTTATTTATCTTTGATTCATTTTGACCCGATCGGTTTGATTTAATTAAACCAGGATAGCGTCTAAGCGGAAATTTAAGTTTTCTAACCCTAAGACTAACGATAGAGAATAATAAGCAAAAGGCGATAAAGTAAGAGAGAGAGAGAGAAAGTTGGGTCGGATCCAAATCCGGTTTCTGTCCGCCTGGACCGGTATTTGGACCCACTTTCTTTCGAGTTTTTGACCCATTTTTGTTTTGGGTTTTTAGCCCACCTCCGTTTGTACCTGTCCTAGACTAGCAAAATAATAATAAGGAAAGATTTACAAGGCTTAAGCCTAATAAAACAAAATACGACAATAATGAAAATGAAACAAAGTGTAGACTTCGGTCCAAATTCTTCAACTCTCCAACTCAAAATTTCTCAACTTTTGGACATGTTCATTCCCATGACCCCCTTGACTCGGAAGGGCACTTAGAGAGGTCAAAGTTCGTAGTGAACTCAGACGAATTTTACATGCAATGAAAGAAAATAAGGATTAGTATGCGAAATAAACAATTAATCAGTAAACTACAAAATTAGAAGTCCTTAACCAACACGAATTTTTATCTTTCTTTAGGATCATGAACAACAAATAACTCTATTGATCAATAAAAGGGAAGGGAAAATCTCTTTGCCAATTTAAACCATAACATAGTGAATTATGGCTGGCCACAATTAGTCAATGGAGGCACAAAATCAGCTTTATTAAAATGGATATGATATCACCTAATCATATTCGAAGAAAATTTGCCATATAGATTGCTGGAGATCTAAATCAAGGAACGATTTTCCTATTTTAACAAAGAAATCCCACATAATAAACTAGGCCATTAATGATGCATGCCTAAATGGTGAGATAATTAACATTAGAATGTTATAACCACAATGGCCTATTAACAAAACTCATAGCCTACGAAATTTTATTTTTCTTTTTATGACTTTGAACTATTTTCCAAAAAGATCAGACTAATGAATCCTTGAAGCTTACTGTCAAAAAGCCACTTTATCCATGCACATATAAAGTTTGAGGTAAAGAGAGGGCAGACAGCGTAAAGAGAGCTTTGAAACAACAACTAACTCTATCTTTAGGGGACCTTGACAGGCAACCAAACAAGATTTAAATAGTATTATTTAAGCTATAGCTTTGCTAAATAATACACCCAAACTATGAGATAAAGAAAAATGATCAACATAGTCAACATTACTAAGTGAACCATATTATTTATCTAAACGAACGCCTAATTCCGTGAAGCAATTAAAACGACTCTTGAACGACCATATTATGCATGTCAAATAATATCTACAACCACCTACAACCCCAAGTAGTAGACTTAAGTTCTGCCTTCATGTCTTATTTTATTTTCTTTCGAAAGACAAAAAAAAAGAACTAGCAGCAGCAAGTACTTTATATTGCTAGGCCCCAAAAACACAAACATGAGACAAACAACAACGTCACAGATATACTAGAGACCATATTGGAACAAGATAGATCGTTAAATTGATGACTAACTCAGAAAGCTCTTAGATCCATGTGAACGGCATTGAGAAGCAACCAGCTAAACAACAACGTACTTTCATGCCTAGCAATAGTCTAACGAAATAATATATATGTATTCTATGATATCAGGTAACTAATTTTTTGAAGAAAAGCAATGAACAACATACTCAGAAAAGCAAAGAAATCCAACTTCAAAAGCAAATCTATCAAAGACTTCGACTTTGACAGCCCATGAAACCAATAAGAACGATTATACTGCATTGGAACAATTAATAGACCAGCGACGACTTAAAAAGAAAAAAAGATAACGGCGTTTTCCGACACCGCGAGATATCAAATCAAGATGACAATGAAAGATGAAGAAAAAGATATAAGGGGAGGACGATTACCTTTTTAATGCAGCGAGCTGAGACAAGAATGAGCGGGATGAACGGCGAGTTCCAACACACGAACCTCAAACCAAATGACCAACTACAAAATCCGGGCAGCAACCGAAATCCGAAACCTTAAGATACTATTTCATTTCTTTGTAAATGTAATTAGACACTTGTTTCCTATTTTTTACTCCAATAAGTCTATTTCTATGTATATATATATTTTTTTGGAAAAGAACACCCAACTCCAAAGAAAAAGAAACTATAAGAATTTTCTTTCTGTAAAAAAAATTTCCTCCTCATACAATCCACTGAATATTTTTTAATTTTCCAAAAAATTTTCCCTTCCAAAGAGAGAGCCCCCTTACGGTGAATGAAAAAAATTCCCTCTATAGAAAGGATAACTACGATTCTTATTGGAGGGAAAAGGGTAGAAAAGGCATTCCCCAGGATTTCAAATTCAAAAATATTTTCTGCACCTAAAGAATTGCTCTGATAAATAAAATCAATTTCTTGGCCAAAATCTGGAAAGATGAAAGGGACATGAATGGCCTCGATTAATCCTCCGTCCTCGCGGCTTAACGTGGCGTCATCTCGTGCAAGCAAGGACGATTTGGCATGGCTTGATGCAGCAAAAAAGGAGCTGGAATTGCAGAGAGTCGTACCGAGGCTGAAGTTGCGTGAAAGATAACTACTTTCCGTCTATCGCCGTCTATTCCGTGAAGACGTTGGATAGACCAAGTGTCCTTTCGCTGCAGTCGTCGTTGTCGTTTTGACCGGGCGTGAAGGCGCCGTGAAGATGACTTTTGAAGCTGTGGATCTTACCGTTGCGTTAATGTTGCTGGAAATCAAAGGAAAACTGGAATGGGATGGGTCAAGAGGTGCTGGGCCTGAGATTTTGAATTGATTAAGCTGATTTAAGATTAAAAAAAAGGAAAAATTAGTAAACTAGCCAAAATAAATAACATATTTAGTAAAAATATCCATACTTCATAAATATTAGCAATAATGTCAAAAATGTCATTATTTTAAAAAATTTATGTGTCCCAATTTTTCTCCTATTTTATCTCTCTTTTTCAATTAATTCTATATATCTTTTTTTTTTAAAAATCATTCTCTCTCATATTTATCTTTTCAAATTGTTAATTCTCTCTCCCATTTAATTTTTTTTCTCTCTCATGATTATCTTTTCTGATTTTCCTTCAACATTCAAGTTGCAAATATTTTTCTGCCATATATTTTGGTTATATTTTTAATTCAAAATTGGATCAACAAGAATCCCTTTATTAAGGTATCTCTAATCTTTATCCTATTTTCAGATTTCTTTTCTAATTTTATTTTTGTTTAAATCTTAAAAAATGTTGTTTGTATTTTTCAATTTCCGTTATGATTTACTCTCCAATGGCTGAATCCAAGAGGCTTACTAGAGGTATTCATCTTAATCAACCAATTTCTAGTGATTTTTCATCCTTTAATTTATTTATTACTTAACAAATAGTGTATAATGTATAATCCGCTGCTAAAATGAGGGAAGAAAGAGGGTAAGAACATTTATAAGACTCATTGGTGTGCAAAACCTTCCTCAAATTCAGAACGCAAATGTAGAATCTTTGTCTACTCGTGAGNCAAACTTAAATTTTGACATTTTTACTAAATATTGAAAGTGTTGTTAATGAACCCTCTTAAATGTTAAAATATTGACATTTTAAAAAATTTCCCTAAAAAAAACAAGGCTGGGTCACGGTATTATTTGGTGGGACAGGAATAATAGTGTTGTTGGACTAATTTTGAGATGGGAATGGGTCAAAATAACGGAAAGATTTGGGTCTAAATTTGAGCTGGGGCGGCTGGAAATCATAGGGGCCCATATTTTGTTTAGACTAAATAAATAAGATAGAACTAACATAAGTTATTTAACAAGCTTTTTAATTTTGACGAAATAAAATAATTGATTCAATTATAAAATAGATAATCTATAATATGCACTAAACTAATTAGTAAAATGTTTAAACAAATGAATCTTTTTTAGATGACTTTTGAATAATAATAAGATATACTAATTGTATGCACAATTACTTATGGTATATATATTATCTAAAAATTCTAAAGAGTGATGAGATTGATTTAAAATAAGTTAAAAACATTTTGAATTTTATAAAATTTACTTATTTCAAATCTTTTAGAAATTAAGGAGCTCGTGAATTAATATATCGTGGAGGGTTAAAATTGGGTGTCAATAACTATTTATACACAATTCCTAACTATCAATGTTTAATTAGTCATGTAACTAACTTTCTAACAAACTAACCGATCCAACTAATTATATACAATTTACATTTTATCACTCCCCCTCAAGTTGGGTGTTGGAATATGTCCAGCATTCCTAACTTGAACAACATGTTACTATGCAATTGTTTTCCTAAAGCTTTTGTAAACACATCTGTCATCTGCTCCCTGCTTGTTATGTACTCAGTCTTGATGAGCCCTTCTTGTAGTCGTTCTCTAATAAAATAATAGTCTATCTCAATGTGTTTTGTCATCTCATGATACATGGAATTTGAAGCAATTTATAATGCTGCTTTATTATCACAGGGTAACTCCATAGGCAATGAAATCTTAGCTTTAATTTCCTGTAGCCAAACCAACTCTGCAACAGTGGTTGCAATGCTCCTGTATTTAGCTTCTGCTGAACTTCTGGAGATGGTATGCTGTTTCTTAGACTTCCATGAAACTAGAGATTCACCTATTTTGATGCCAAAGACTGTTACAGATTTCCTGGACACCACACATGAAGCCCAATCTGTGTCACAAAAAGCACTTATTTTGTCTGACTTCTTGTTGCTCATTAATAAACCCAAACCCGGTTGCCCCTTAATATCTTTACTACATGTATTGCTGCATCATAATAAGATTGTTTGGGAGCATGCATAAATTGACTCAAGTGTTGTACAACAAAAGAAATATCTGGCCTTGTCATAGTCAAGTATACCAGCCTTCCAATTAGTCTTTGATAACCCTTTCTGTCTTCCAACTTAGTATTATCCATGAGGTTAAAACTTTCATCATACTCTAAACTTGTAAGTTTCTGATCTTGTTCAAGAGGAGTTGAAACTGATTTTTCTCCTCCTAAACCACACTCTGAAATTAATTCCAAAGCATACCTCTTCTGATTCATCAATATACCACTCTTTGATCTAGAAAATCAATTTTAAGAAAGAATCTCAATTCTCCTAAATCCTTCATTTTGAAGTTATTATGTAATATATCTTTAGCTTCCTATATCAATTTGTAACTGTTTCCAGTAATCAAAAGATCATCCACATATACCAAAATTATCACTATGTCTCCATTAGCATTTGTTTTGGTGAACAGGGAGTAGTCTAGTTTACTTTGAGTGAATCCTCAATGTGTAAGGGCAGTTAGTCCCAAATTTCACTATATGTGGGCTTGTTTCAATCCATATAAGGATTTGAGCAGTCTACACACCTTGTAGTTCTCCCCCAGACTGCCAAAAGCTGGAGGTAGAACCATGTACACTTCTTCAAACAAATAACCCTGTAGGAAAGCATTATAGACATCCATTTGAAAGACAGACCAACCATGTTGAGTAGCCAAAGGCACAACGCATCTAACTGTCACCATTTTTACAAAAGGAAAGAAAGTATCATGATAGTCTAAGCCTTCTCGTTGGGTGAAACCTTTAGCAACAAGCCTAGCCTTGTATCTTTCAACGTTGCCATCATCTTGATACTTGATCTTATACACCCATTTACAACCAATAGGAGTTTTGTTGGCAGGTAAATCAACAATTTCCCAGGTGTGATTATCACTGAGGGCCTGAATTTCTTGGTTCATAACAAGAATCCAGTTATTGTCCTGAGCAGCCTGATCAAAAGTAGTAGGTTCTGATAGAGAGAAAGAAAGAGTAGAAAGATAAGCCTGGTAAGAAGGAGTGATGTGAGAGTATGACATGGAAGAAGAAATTGGATGTGGAGTTGTGGAAGATGTGACATAGTCAACATGCCATATAGGTGGTCTGGTAGGTCGAGAAGATTTCCTTGAAGGTAAAGGTAATGTAGTAGGAGGCACAGGTAAAGGAGATAAAGGATTAACAATAGGTAAATGAGTAGTCTTTGAAGGTGGTAATGCATTTGTGGGAAAGGAAATCATCATCAGCAGACAGTGGAATTTGAAACTAACTATTGCCCTTACATTGTTAGGATTCACTCAAAGTAAACTAGACTACTCCTTGTTCACCAAAACAGATGCTAATGGAGACATAGTGATAATTTTGGTATATGTGGATGATCTTTTGATTACTGGAAACAAAAGTTACAAATTGATACAGGAAGCTAAAGATATATTGCATAATAAATTCAAAATGAGGGATTTAGGAGAATTGAGATTCTTTCTTACAATTGTTGATGACTACACTAGAATGTCTTGGATTTTCTTGCTAAGATATAAAAGTAAAGTTGTGACTTTCATTTCAGCTTTTATTACTCTTGTTAAAACACAATTTTCAGCAACCATTAAAACTGTGCGATCAGATAATGGTCTTGAATTTTGTAATCACCAATGTTACAGTCTTTTTACTTCCCTTGGTATATTACATCAAAGTACATGTGTTTCAAGCTGAGAGAAAACACAGACATCTCTTAGAAATGGCAAGAGCTTTCATGTTTCAAGCTCATGTACTAGGATGAATGTCTGTAAACTTCTCGATATACTCTGCATCTGATTTTTCAACTGTAGTTGTTGTCATCTTTGGATCAATGAATTGTTTTGGGTCGGCTCAACTGTTCTTCAATTCTCGAGTGTGCGGAAGGAAAAAAAACTTCAGAATTTATCTCTGTTTTCAGCTAGATCTCCATCGAAACCATCTGCTATGATACCATGTTGAAAGCTATTCTTCTAGATATGTAAGAGATTCTGAAATGAGGAAGAAATGAGGAAGAAGAGAAGATGATAAATTGAGAGAAACAGTGTAAACAGAAAATAACTGACTTAATTTTTTTCATCTCCTCAATGCACTATTTATACACAGTTTCTAACTATCAATGTTTAATTAGTCATGTAACTAACTTTCTAACAAACTAACTGATCCATCTAATTATATACAATTTACATTTTATCTTATACGCTAAGCATATTTATTAAAAAGATAATAATTGACATGATTGTATTGTCATATTAATCCTATATATGAATACTCCCTCTATTTCATTATATTATAATTTCTATAAATGAATATTCTCTCTATTTCATATTAAGTGAATTAGTGAGTTAATCGTCATACATACTAATTAAGAAAAAATATTAAGAAATATTTATTTTGTCCACTTTTAATTGTTATAATTTCTTTTTTTTACAGTCAAACGATCATATAATTTTTGGATGACTAAATTTTTTGTTTAATATATCGAATTGATGTAATCTGATTTAGCTTTAAAAATTAGTAAAATTGACTTTCGTAAAGCGCAATGTGCACTCGTCCCAATTTAGTTGATCATTATACTAAAAATAGTTGTCTGATATATGTTAGTTCCCCACCTTACTAAATCAAGAAGATGTTAATTGAATTGTTTCTATATTATCCTTGCAATTATTTTTTTTGACAACGTTCACATTTGTTTATAAAATCCTCAAAAAGTTTTTGAAGGGGTGAATTAATATAATTATCTTTTATTTGTACTTTCTTATGAAAGGTGGTCAATTAATATGGGACTATTTGTCCATTTATGAAATCATAAGTATAATTCTGCAAATAGTATAATTTATATGCTAGAATGAAAAGAGAAAGTATGGAAAAATATTCAAACATTTGTCTTGAAACTTGAACAATTAAATTATTTTGAAAAATGGAAAAAAGCCCAAAAATTCATTTATAACATAGATAAGAGGAAATATTTAATACTAAGTCTTAAAAATGGTTTAAATAATAAATAATTGATGTCAATGGCAAAATATAGAATAATTTTTCCCTTAATATGACAAAAGTAAAAATATGTTTCAACCAGAGGTCTTGGATTCAAGTCCTAGGTATGAAGAAAATCATGTTGAGAGCGACATCCTCCGACTATGCCCTTCATTGCGCGATCTATATTTAATCGAGGCTCCAATGCGGACTATGAACACAAGGTGAGAAACCAAAAACAAAGAAAAATTATGTTTGAAATATTTGAGAAGTCAAATTAATGAGGCGTACCATTTTTGATACTAGTAGTCTTTGTCACACTCTAAGTTTTTCTCATTTACTTTTCTTTCTTTTTTGGTATCTTAACCTATTGTCAAGGCAGTACGGGGTATATTCTTTTACGAATCGTTTTTTTGAGTGTATTCAAAAAAATAATGTATGCATTAGATTTTTATATCAACAATATTTTGTTTGGTACTTTTTTCATGTTATGTATATCTTATGTTTGCATCAGTTATAAACTCTATTGTATAGTAAGGTGTTTGTTACTAATGATATGAACCTCTGGGTATTAGTAATGCAATATGTTTTAATGCACACATTAGCGTGGTTAAAGACTTCATTGCCCCTCAAAATCTTTTTTATATCTTGTCCATTATAATTATAAAATGTATCTTTGTAAATAAATATTTTTATTCAATGCACGTTTTGTTTTAATATAAAAAACAAAATATATAAAAAAAATGATTTATGTATAATTAATGCAAGCATTATTAATAAAATCACATCAATGCATGCAAGCGTAGTAATACACTCTACCAAATGACCCCTTAAAGACATACAAAAAAGAACTCATGTACCATCATTAGCGGTGTTCTAATGAAAATAGATAAACTACACCAAAATCAATATATATATATATATATATATATATATATATATATATATTTCT
>NC_028646.1:48204950-48222337 GCF_001406875.1 Solanum pennellii | reverse complement strand
TATATATATATATATATATATATATATTTCTCTTATATAGAAGAGAGAGTTTCAGAGGATTTCAACATGTGTGCTTGATATCATTAATTTTGAAGTTAGGGGTATTTTTATCATTTTCTCTATCTAAAGGTGATAAGGCAGGTAGTATTGCGTACGTGTATGCTTATGCTGCATTCAGCAGACACATATTGTACCGCCCCGCAAGGCGTCACATTAAAATCCAACAATTTCAGCACTTTCGTCAACGTGGCCGAGTCATATCGCGATACAGAGGGTCAAGAACACATGCCAATATCGAGTCCAACCTTTTGGGGTTGCTTGTAGGCTAAGATGAGAAATTAATGCTCACCATGCCAAGAAAAGGACGTCCCCCGAGGATGGGACAACACCTGATGGAACAGTCCTGCTACCTTTTTGTAAAAGTTTGCTTTTATAGCTTTTCTTTTGGGTTTTACTTCCCAACGTTTTGACTGATTTAAAAGGGGATTGTATAGAGTTTTTTTAGGAACATAACTCTTTTAAAGACTTGGATAAATACATATTGGAAAATTGGCATTTGCCTCCCAACTTAGCTTTCCGATTTGGCCCTTGCTTTGCCGTTTTTGTGGATTGTTTTTGGCCGTCTTGTTGATACACCTTTGGGTGATTGTTTGGTTGTTACGACTGAGCATTTGAAGGGCTGTGCAAGCATTCATTTTCTGTCCCACGAGGTTGAGAAAATAGCCCTGTGACAAGTGGTATTTGAGCTTTGGTGAAGCATGACATCGAAGTCCCAACGGAACGAGGAGGCTGGCCAAGAGAAGGAGTTGGAAGTTCGGAGGGACACTGCCAAGAAACATGACAAGAGTAAGGTAAGAGACCCTTCTTGTAACCCTTCTATTAGTGGTCGAGTTGCTGGGGAAGAGGGGGAAGGGTCGGACACCAGCCAACTCGATGGAATGATTATCGGAGTTGAGGCGGGGTTGTCGGCCCTAAATAGACGTATTGTTGTTGTTGAGAACAATTTTAGTTCTCTTGAAGCTGTAGCTCTTGAGGGTGTGGATGATGTGAAGAACCACCTGGTTGAGCTTGAGGAAGTTCACAAAGAGGGTTTGACCAACCTCGAACTCAAGATCACCGAGGCTCTCTCCTGCCTTCAGAGAGAGTTCTAAGCACTGAAATGGCAAGTTGATAAGGCTGCTGAAACGGGGATTGCTTCTCCCCTGACTGTGCGTGAGACACGCATTGAGGCTCCCAAACCCAAGGAATTTCGTGGGGAAAGGAGTGCTCAAGATGTTGAAAACTTCTTGTGGCAGATGGACGCCTACTTAGAGCACGTGAATATGCTAGGTTAGGCTGCCAAAATCGGAATGACTGCCATGTACTTGACTGATACGGCAATGTTGTGGTGGCGGAGGAAGAAAGCGGACATGGACAGGGGGTTTGTTCTATTGATAACTGGGAACAGTTCAAGGAAGAACTCAAGCGTCAATTTTACCCGCAGAATGTTGTCCATGTGGCCCGTCGGAGGTTGAGGGAGTTGAAACAAACTTCTTCAATTCGAGACTATGTGAAAGAGTTTACGAATTGACACTCCAAATTCCGAGCTTGACAAGTGATGACTTGCTGTTTTATTTCTTGGATGGTCTCCAAAACTGAGCAAACAAGAACTCCAAAGGCGTCAAGTCCATGATGTGGACGAAGCGATAGTAGTGGCAGAATCGCTCAACGATTTCCGAGCAGATGCGGTGAATGTGAGGGACAATCGGAGCAAAAATGTTCTTTTTCCTCCCAAGGTTAACAACAGCAAGAACAAAGGCAGATCAACACCAAAATGAGGCAGCGACATGAGAGGTAACACCCATAATCAACCCTCTAGTTTCCGCAAGAACTATGAGGACCGCAAGAAAGGTACTCCTCATCGTGAAGGTTGCTATATTTGTGGTGAAACAACACATGCTTCTCGTAACTGTCCTTTCATGAGTAAACTGAGTTCCATGGTGGCTTCCGAAAAGCAACTGGAGAAGGCTGCGACGCAAACCGGAGGTTCGTCTGGGGAGCAACGTGGGCAGAACAGCGGAACGGACAAAGGGGAAAATGTTGCTGTTGGTATGTTAAATCACATGGCGTTGTTCAACCATATATCACTTGCTGCAGCCGGCTAGTATAAAGTCGCGCAAATCACTATTCGTCAATGCCAAGTTGAATGGCTAGGACGTGCAGATTATGGTGGATACAGGTGCGACTCACAATTTTGTGACAGAGTAGAAGGCCAAGGACCTTGGCCTGACTTAGTTGCCAGCAACACGATGTTGAAGACGGTAAATGCTCTCCCCACTTCTATCCATGGCTTTGCTCCTAAAGTCCCCATCGATTTAGGAGGTTGGACGGGGTTGACCGACTTCACCATTGCACCTATAGACGTGATCAATATTATTTTGGGTCTGGACTTTTGGTATGAGGTTAACGCGTTTATTTCACTGCGTCACAACCACCTGCACATCAGAGACATTGGAGGTTCATGTGTGGTACCCCTTATTCGGGTACCACAAAACGGGATGCACTTGTCGGCGATGCAGATCGTTAAGGGTTTTAAGAGAGGTGAGCCAACCTTTCTTGCTTCCCTTGTTGGAGGCGTCAAAGGCTCTTCTGAGGCAGTACCTTTGCCTCCTTGCATTGAGTAGGTCCTTAGTGACAACAAGGACGTGATGCCGGAAGAACTTCCCCAACGGTTGCCACCCCGAAGGGAAGTTGATCATCAGATTGAGCTGATTCCCGGGGTAAAGTCGCCTGCCATGACGCCTTACGGTTTGGCACCCCCGGAATTGGAGGAGCTAAGGAAACAACTCAAGGAGTTGCTTGATTTGGGACATATCAGGCCGTCCAAGGCGCCATTTGGTGCGCATGTTTTGTTCCAAAAAAAGAAGGAAGGGACGTTACGTTTGTGTATCGATTACCGGGCGCTCAACAAGGTCACGGTGAAGAACAAATACCCAATTCCTTTGATTGCTGACTTATTTGATTGATTGGTACAGGCCAAGGTGTTCACGAAGATGGACTTGAGGAAAGGTTATTACCAAGTTCGGATTGCCGAAGGTGATGCACCTAAGACAACTTGTGTGACTCGTTATGGTGCTTTTGAGTGGCTGGTCATGCCGTTTGGCTTGACAAATGCACCGGCGACATTTTGTACATTGATGGACAAGTTGTTCCATCCTTACTTGGATCAGTTTGTGGTCATCTACTTGGACAATATTGGCGTTTATAGCAACAACATGGAGGATCATGTGGAACACTTGTGCAAGGTGTTCAAAGTTTTGTGCAACAACGACTTGTGCGTGAAGCGAGAAAACTATGGTTTTGCCCAGCCTACTGTCCAATTCTTTGGACACACGATCAGTCATGGTGAGATAAGGATGGATGGAGACAAGGTGGAAGTAATTCAAAATTCGGAGGCTCCAACGAAGGTACCCGAGTTGCGATCTTTCCTTGACCTTGCCAACTATTATCGGTGTTTCATTTTTAGCTACTCGGCTATTACTTCTCCACTCACTGATTTGTTGTAAAAGAATCGTGAGTAGGAGTGGATTGATGCTTTCCAAACTGCCTTCGAGAAACTTAAGGCAGTAGTTACGGAGGAGCCGGTTTTGGCACTGCCTGATTTCACTAAGGCATTTGAGGTTCATACGGATGCTTCAGACTTTGATATTGGTGGCGTCCTAATGCAAGAGGGCCACCCAATAGCGTTCAAAATCAGAAAATTGAATGATGCGGAGTGGCGGTATTCTTCTCATGAAAGGGAGATGACGGTCGTAGTTCATTGTCTAAGAACTTGGCGTCATTATATGTTGGGTGCTCATTTTGTTGTCAAGACGGACAACATCGCGACAATGTACTTCCAGTCTCAAAAGAAATTGACCGCCAAACAAGCACGTTGGCAGGACTTCTTGGCTGAGTTCGATTTCACCTTTGAGTATAAGTCGGGGAAGGCTAATGTTATAGCCGAGGCGCTTAGTCACAAGGATGTCTTGGCTGCGATCGTGAGCTCAAATTGCAGCACTATTGTTGACGAGAAGGCATGCAGCATGATCCCATGGCAAAACAACTCCTCGTCTTAGCCCATCAAGGCAAGACGAAGAAATTTTGTGAAGAAGGTGGTCTGCTCTATACTATGGGCAGACGTGTATACATCTCGAAGTGGGCTAATCTTCAGCGTACGTTGATCAAAGAGGGACATGACACTGTATGGGCTGGTCATCCTGGGCAGAAGAGGACTTTGTCTTTGTTAGAGGCTTCTTATTATTGGCCTCAGATGCGAGACGCCATCGAGGTGTATGTGCGGACTTGTCTTATTTGTCAACAAGACAAGGTCAAGACGAACGCGCCGCGTGGACTGCTTGAGCCGCTGCCCATCGCTGAAAAGCCTTGGGACAGCATCACTATGGACTTCATTACATGCTTGCCGAACTCGGAAGGGTTTGGAACCATCATGGTTGTGGTTGATCGCTTCTCAAAGTACGCGACTTTCACTGCCACGACGGCCAGTTGAAAAGCTAAGGAGGCAACCCGTATCTTCCTGCGCGACATCATCAAATATTGGGGCATACCCAAGCATATCATCAGTGATCGAGACCCTTGATTCGCCGGCACGTTTTGGAGAGAGTTGTTAAGTCTATTGGGGTCGGAGTTATATTTTTCTACTAGTTTTCATCCACAGAAGGATGGGCAGACCGAGCTTATTAACGCGCTCTTGGAATGCTACTTACGACACTATGTCAATGCAAACCAAAAGGATTGGGCCAAGCTGCTTGACACCGCCCAGTTTTCATACAATTTGCAGCGGAGTGAAGCAACGCGAAGGAGCCCTTTTGAATTGGCAACGGGGCAGCAGCCTAACACACCCCAATCTTTGCCAGTTGACGCCGGCTTGAAGAGTCCGGGTGCCTATCATATGGCGAAAGCCTGGGAGGATCAAGTTGACCTTGCACGGTCATATCTTGATAAGGCATCTTGGAAAATGAGGAAATTTGCTCATCGGAAGCGGCGCCCAGTTGACTATCGAATTGGGGATCGAGTTATGGTGAAACTCAATCCTAGACAGTTCAAATCATTGCAGAATGTGAGTCAAAGTTTGATTCGCAAGAATGAGGGCCCTTTCGAGATTATTGCCAAGGCTGGCAAGACTTCATATCGAGTTGATATGCCCCACCACTTGAAGATACATCCTATCTTTCATGATAGCCAATTGAAACCATACTATGAAGACATGGAAGAGTAGGAGCAGGGGCAGTACGGGAGAGCTCGAATTTTCATCACGCCACCGATCATGGACAAACAGATCAAAGCCATCATTGATCATCAACTTGTTCATGGCAAAGGTTGGAACAACTCAAGCTCACATTTCCTTGTTCATTGGAAAGGGACAACACCGGAGGAGGCAACATGGGAGAAGTATGAGGACTTGTGGCAATTTCGTGACAAGGTCCACAATTATTTGCAGTTGTGTGGCGTCGGGGTCGTCGCTAAATCAGGTCTGGGAGCGTGTACCTCCCCGCAAGGCGATATATTAAAATCCAACAATTTCAGCACCTTCGTCAACGTGGACGAGTCATATGACGATACGGAGGGTCAAGAACACATGCCAATATCCAGTCCAGCCTTTGGGGGTTGCTTGTAGGCTAAGATGAGAAATTAATGCTCACCATGCCAAGACAAGGTTGTCCCCCAAGGATGGGACAACACCTAATGGAACAGTTTCCACTTTTGGAAATAAAGCAGCCTGCTACCTTTTTGTAAAAGTTTCCTTTTATAGATTTTCTTTTGGGTTTTGCTTCCCAACGTTTTGACTGATTTAAAAGGGGATTGTATAAAGTTTTTTTAGGCACATCACTCTTGTAATGATTTGGAGAAATACATATTGGAAAATTGGCATTTGTCTCCCAACTTAGCTTCCGATTTGGCCCTTGCTTGGCTGTTTTTGTGGACTATTTTTGGTCGTCTTGTTGATACACCTTTGGGTGATCGTTTGTTTGTTAGGACTGAGCATTTGAAGGGCTGTGCAAGCATTCATTTGTTGTCCCACGAGGTTGAGAAAATAGCCCTCTGACACGTATGCTTCTTTGATTCAGCTATAGATTTCCATTCTTTTGTCGCATCTTCATTTCCTTTTCCTGATTTCTGTTTTTGCCTTTTCGCCTTAAATTTTTTTGTTTGCTGGTACAATATACAAAACGAAAAAGTTTTAGAATTGTATATATTGTAGAAGAAGAGCTTGTCGTTCTGCTGAAGCTGCTTTGTTTATACTGCTGTTACCAGGTGTGTAATTTCAATTGTCATTTTGTTATTTTTCCTAATTAGGTTTTTTATCTTATATAGAAGAGAGAGTTTTAGAGGATTTTTACATTTGTGCTTGATATCGTTAATTTTGAAGTTAGGGGTACGTGTATGCTCATGCTGCATTCAGCAGACACGTATGCTTCTTTATTCATATATATATATATATATTCATTCTTTTGCCTCATCTTTATTTCCTTTTCCTAATTTCTATTATTTTTCCTAATTAGGTTTTTTATCTTATATAGAAGAGAGTTTTAGAGGATTTTAACATTTGTGCTTGATATCGTTAATTTTGAAGTTAGGGGTACGTGTATGCTCATGCTGCATTCAGCAGACACGTATGCTTCTTTGATTCATATATATATTTTCATTCTTTTGCCTCATCTTTATTTCCTTTTCCTAATTTCTATTTTTGACTTTTCTCCTTAACTTTTTTTGTTTGCTGGTATAATATACAAAACGAAAAAGTTGTAGAATTGTATATATTGCAGAAGAAGAGCTTGTCGTTCTGCTGAAACTGCTTTGTTTATACTGCTGTTACCAGGTGTGTAATTTCAATTATCATTTTATTATTTTTCCTAATTAGGTTTTTGTATTTGTGTTTGCCGAAAGGAATTGTTTGGAGGTTAAGTTGATTGGAGACTTGCCTAAACATGCAGTAACTTTTTTGAAAAAAATGTTATTTTAGGTTAATTACGACTTGTTAATTGATCGCTTTTTATTGGTGCTGATCAGTATGCATGTTTTGATTCTTGAGGAAGTGCAGCTTTCCTGAATTCCAGTATTGACAAGTTTAGTTGTTTACTCCTAATGAATTGTTTGGTGTCTATTTGATGGGTTAACTTACTTAAAGGATGCTCACTATATGTTTGATAATTTGTTCCAAAGAGCGATTAAGTGCAATTAGTAACGGGTTTCAGCTTGGTTGAGTTAGATTTTTTTCCCTGCTTTATGATTCTCTTGATTTCCCATGTTTACCTCCGTATCTACATGATGGAGTTTTTAATTGATATTTTATAAGTTGTCATGTTCAAAAAATAAAATGTGGATATTTGGTCTGCCAAGATTTTTCACGCATACTATGTGTTTGGCAATTTGTTCGGAAGAAAGATTGAGTATAATTAGTAATGGGTTTAAACTTAGTTGAGTTAGATTTTTCAAGATCCAGAATATGAACCCTAAGTTACTTTAACCAATTATATAGGGTCACGTAATAATATTGTTAGTAATGTGAGCTAATATTTCTACACATATAGGATCGTTAACGCACCTAATTCTTCGAACAATTTGTCTCTCTTGTATTTTTATCCATGTTATCGGAGTATAATTCCTATACTATCCTTGACACGTCATATCCCTTAGGTTGTAATTAGACCTTGGCTTCTCTTTATCGATTCTAGATCAACCTCTCCACCCATGAGATTTCTAACATGGCAGATTCCTAAATTTTACAAAACCAACATCAGGAGGTGCACTGTCACTTGAGGATATAAGAAACTACAAGCTTAAGGAGCAAATGATAGAAACATTTGACACTCCTCTGGTTGGCTTGATCAGAGGAGAGGAAGTTAGGGGTATTTCCGTTATTTTCTCTATCTAAAGGTGATAAGGCACGCAGTATTGCATACGTGTATGCTCATGCTGCATTCAGCAGACACGTATGCTTCTTTGATTCAACTATAGATTTCCATTCTTTTGCCTCATCTTCATTTCCTTTTCCCAATTTGTATACATCTGCTTGAAATATTCCTTTTATTACTTCCCGCGCTATTCGAACAACCGAAAATGGATTTGTTGACGAAATAAATGACATGTTGATTATGCAATCTCCATATGATATTAAAGTATATACTGTTGTTGATGAAACTTTAGATCCAAAAGATTAAAGTGAATATGAAGACTTTATGCATACTTTGAACCCTCCGGGATTGCCTCCTTACAAATTATCTTTAAAAAAACATTGCCCAGTTATATTCTTAGAAATCTAAATCCTTCGGTGGGTTTGTGATGGAACACGGTTGACATGCGATGACTTTAAGTCACACATCATCAGTGCCACGATTTCCAATGGAGATTTTAAAGATACTCATGTATTTATTCCCAGAATACCACTATTAACATCACAAGAAGAAAAAATACCCTTTCAATTTAAGAGAACACAATTTCCAATACGCTGTATTAAGGTATTAATAAGACCGCCAACAGTTGAGGATAAAAATGATTGTTGCACGCACAATATAATTTATGATGAAATTATCACAAAGGCCTTTCTCTGAACTAATACTGCTGCAATTCATGGTAAACAAAACTCATTATTTTCTTCGGCAATTTTATCTTTCAGCCATTTTATGTTATGTTATGCAACTCTTTTACTATCTATATTGTATTTGGTCATATTGTTATTTTTCACTAACAACATCACAATATTATAATCTCAGATCATCTCACAGCAGGAAGTTTACGCATAAATGATGTTACTCCAAAAAGTAAAGAATGGACAGTTAAGGTGCAGGTCGTCGATAAAGGTCGGCCTAGAGATAACCTGCAGAAATCCAATAAGTATGAACTCATGATTCTTCAAGATGAAGAGGTAAAACATGTTGGGTATGCATCAAGAATTGACGGGAAATAGAGGGAAGGAGAGGAATTTGAAAAGTTGAGAACTTGAAGAGTTGGGAACTTGAAAAGTCCTCTTATGCTTTAATGAAAAGGTATTTGTCCCTCATCGGTGATGGAAAGAAAAATAGGAGAGTTTAAATACATAAACACTCCTGTTAATTGTTAAAAGGGTTGGAAAGAGGGACCCCCTCGCGTCGTCGTCGTCGTCGTCGCTCATCTCGACTTCGGCTACGGCTTCGTTTATGGCAAATGATCGATCGAGACATTATTTTTTGGACAAAGTTTATTTTAATTATTTATTTAATTAATTAATTAAATGACCAAAAATATTTTCAATTAATTAGTTGATAACAGAAGTTGAAAATTAACCGAAATGTTTCAACTTTTTAGTTGACTAACCCGATCCGACTCGGATCAGCACGTGACCCATTTTATTTGAACTTTTCCATTTTATTTAAGTTTCCCGCCATGACTGTTCTGAAAGGTTGCAACTTTTAGGAACAGTCAGTACCATTTGAAAGGTTGCAAACTTTCATTAATGGTCGTGTGAATTCTGAAATAAGGTTGCAACCTTTCAGAACATATTCTTCTTTCATATAAATACCACTCATTCTTCGGGATATTTCCTAACATGTTTTCTGATCTTCTTCTTCTTCTTCTGCACACATTTTTCTTCGTGTACTTTCCTGTTGTGGATTGGTTCGCTGACAGTAGATTTTTTGGTATCTACACTCTGCTGTTTAAAATCATTTTACCCTGGGAGGTTATATACAAATTAAACCTTAGATACTAGAGGGGAATAATTTCCTTAAGGTAACACTGTGAGTTCAGTGGACTTGATCTTTTTCCGATTTAAAAGTTTTTTTCCAGATTCTAGTACGTTTTTATAAATTTTAGTTTTTGTGAATTAAATTTCTGTTCATCTCTCTTACTGATTCTATAAATTTCAGTTACTTCGTGTTTCTGAATAATTTATTAGAATCAGTAATTTCTGATTTTGATAACACAGATTGGCAACAATCTTAAGGAAATTTTTTTAAAAAAATCTGTGTTTCTGGTGGAGACAAAAAAAATCTTCGTGATTTTATAGTCCTTTAAGTCTGCAATTATAATTTATTGCATACTAAGATTGTACCAATTTTTGTTTATCAGAAATGCAAACAATGGTGTTACAGTGGTTGTTGCTGCACCAACCCGAACTGTTGTACCACAAGCAGAGAAACCGGGTAAATTCACAGGTGTGAATTTCAAAGGATGGCAGCAACGAGTATTTTTCTGGCTTACCACTCTTGATCTGCAGAAATTTACAAGTGAAGATACTCCAGTTTCTGCTGATGATATGCCAGACAGAGAAAAATTCATGATTATTGAAGCAAGGAAACAGACAGACTTCCTATGTAAAGGATACATTTTGAGTGCTTTAGAGGATGACTTATATAATGTCCATAGTGCAATAACAACTTCAAAAGAGTTGTGGATGCACTTGAGAAGAAATGTAAGACAGAAGATGCATGCTTGAAAAAGTTTGTGGTTGCAAACTTTTAAGACTATAAAATGGTAGATAGTAAAATTGTTGGATCACAAGTCCATAAACTTCAACTTATTCTCCATGATCTGATTGCTGAAGATATGATAGTAAATGAAGCTTTTCAAGTGGCTGCAATGATCGAGAAGTTGCCTCCTTCGTGGAACGATTTCAAAAATTATCTAAAGCACAAGCATAAAGAAATGAAGCTTGAAGATCTTGTGATTCGACTCAAGATTGAGAAAGATAACAAAAACTCCAAAAAGAAGTTGCGTAAGAGTTCAACAATCATTGGAGTTAATATTATTGAAGAAGCTCCTTCCAAAGACAAAAAGAGAAAGAAGTCGAACAGGCAGAAGTCAGAACAAGCCAAGAAGAAATTCAAAGGCAACTGTTACAATTGTGGAAAGGCTGTCATAGGTCTTCTGATTGTCGTGCTCCAAGAAAGTACAAAGACAAAGGCCAAGGCAAAAGTTAAGCAAACATCGTGGAGAAGATGGAAGATGCAGATGACTTGTGTACAATGATCTCGGAGTGTAACTTAGTTGAAAATCTCAAGGAGTGGTTTCTCGACTCAGTTGCCACTAGACATATTTGTTCGGCGAAAGAAGCCTTTGCAACGTACACTCCTGTTGAGTACGATGAAGATTTATTCATGAGAAACATAGCAACAACAAGATTGCAGGAACTGGTAAAGTAATGTTGAAAATGACATCCGGTAAGATGTTGACTTTGAACAATGTTTTGCATGTCCCTACTATTAGGAAGAATTTAGTTTCTGCTGCACCACTCGTTAAGAACGGTTTTAAGTGTGTCCTAGTTAGTGATAAAGCTGTAATAAGTAAGAATGAAATGTTCATAGGAAAGAGCTACCTCAATAAGGGTCTTTTCAAACTGAATGTAATGATTGTTGACAGTATTAATAAAAATTCTGCTTCTGTTTACTTATTGGAGTTAAATGATTTATGGCATGCCCGTTTGGGATATGTAAATTACAAAGCCTTGCGAAAATTGGTTAATCTAGAAGTATTGCCTGATTTAAATGCGATAAATCGAAATGCAAAATTTGTATGGAAAATAAGTTTGTTAAACATCCTTATAAGTTTGTTGAAAGAAATTCTAAAACTTTAGACTTAATTCACACAGTTATATGCGATATGAAGTCAAGACCATCTCGTGGTGGGAAAAAGTATTTTATAACTTTTATTGATGACTGCACTCGATTTTGTTATGTATATTTGCTTAATAGTAAGGATGAAACAATTGATGCATTTATGCAATACAAAAATGAAGTGGAGAACCAATTGAATCTAAAGATAAAAATGATTCAGACTGATAGGGGTGGAGAACATGAATCTTCTTTTGCAGAGATATGTTTGGAATATGGTATTATTCATCAAACTACTGCACCTTATACACCACAGTCAAATGGTTTGGCAGAACGGAAGAATAGAACAATAAAGGAAATGATGAATGCCTTAATGATCAATTCTGGTTCACCGCGAACCTTTGGGGGGAAATCATCCTTACAACTAATACAATACTCAATAGAGTACCCCATCGAAAAACACAATCAATTCCATATAAGTTGTGGAAAGAAAAGAAACCTAACTTGAAATATTTCAAAGTGTGGGGGTTTTTAGCCAAGGTAGAGGTTCCTTTACCGAAGAGGATTAAAATTGGACCCAAAACAGTAGATTGTGTTTTTATTCGGTATGTTGTGAACAGTAAAGCCTGTCGGTTTTTGGTTCACAAATTTGATAATCCTGAGATTCATGTTAATACGATAATTGAATTAGATAATGCAGAGTTTTATGAAAACATTTATCTGTATAAAACTGAAAGTGAGTCAACAAGTGATAGACCTAAACGACCATGAGAAGAATCAATGGAAAATATTTTAACTAGTGAGGAACCTAGGCGTAGTACTCGGCAACGAAAATCTGCTTCTTTCGGACCAGATTTTGTAGCACTATTGCTTGAAATGAGCCTCAAACATTTAAAGCAGCTATGTCTTCGTCTGAGTCAACTTATTGGAAAGAAGCAGTGAACAGTGAGAACGAATCAATTTTAAGCAATCACACTTGGGAATTGGCTGATCTTCCTCCAGGAAATAAACCTTTTGGATCAAAGTGGATCTTTAAACGGAAAATAACACCTGATGGTACTATTGACAAATATAAGGCTAGACTGGTAGTCAAAGGGTACAGACAAAAGGAAGGTCTGGACTACTTTGACACATACTCTCCAGTAACAAGGATAACATCAATTAGGATATTAATAGCTATAGCAGCAGTGCATGATCTTAAAATCCACCAAATGGATGTAAAGACAGCCTTCTTAAATGGAGAGTTGGAGGAAGAAATTTACATGGAACAACCTGAGGGTTTATAGCTCCTGGTAAAGAAAAGAAAGTGTGCAAACTTGTGAAGTCACTTTATGGACTCAAGCAAGCACCCAAACAATGGCATGCTAAATTTGACCAAACAATGTTGGCAAATTGATTCAAGATTAACGAATGTGCTAAATGTGTTTACATTAAAAATGTTATGAATCATGAGAAGTCATTGTTTGTTTGTATTTTGATGACATGTTAATAATGAGTAAAGAAATTGACAATATAAATGCTACTAAGCGTATGCTGTCCAACAAGTTCGATATGAAAGACTTAGGAGTTGCTGATTTGATCTTAGGGGTCAGGATTATCAAAACTCCCCAGGGACAAGCTTTATCTCAATCTCATTATATTGAAAAAGTATTGGATAAGTTCAAATACTTGAATTTCAATGTTGTCAAAACTCCAATTGATTTAAGCTGTACATTTAAAAAGAATGAAGGTCAAAGTGACTCTCAATTGGAATATGCCAGAGTGTTGGGAAGTTTGATGTATATTATGAATTGTACGCGACCGATATAGCATGTTCTATTAGTAAATTGAGTCGGTTCACTAGTAATCCAAATCAAACTCACTAGATGGCAATGAAACGTGTGTTGGGTTATCTAAAATATACACAACATTATGCTTTACATTATAATAAATATCCTGTTGTGATTGAAGGATATAGTGATGCAAATTGGATCACCGGGTCAAATGATGTAAAAATCCATGAGCGGTTATGTGTCCATACTTGGTGGAGGAGCAGTCTCTTGGAAATCGTCCAAACAGACATGTATTGCTTGCTCCACAATGGAATCTTAATTCATTGGTTTAGATACAGTTGGTGAAGAAGTTGAATGGCTCCAGAATTTCCTAGAGGATATTCCATTCTGGCCCAAACCTGTTGGGCCAATTTGCATACATTGCGATAGTCAAGCAGCAATAGGTAGGGCAGGGAGCGTTATGTACAATGAAAAGTCTCGTCATATACGATGAAGACATAACTCCGTAAGACAACTGCTCTCTAGTGGAATTATCACAATTGACTATGTAAAGTCAAGCGATAATGTGTCAGATCCACTAACGGAAGGCCTAGTGAGAGAGGCAGTTGAAAGATCATCTAAGGGAATGGGTTTACGACTTAGCACAAGTCAGCATGAAGGTAACTCTATCTAGCAGACTAGAGATCCCAAGAGCTAGATTCAAGGAGAAAAGCAAGGTTGTGGCTGACGGTTCGACATTGTCAATTAACTCAATCCATTCTCATGATGAAGACAATGTTCAGGAACAAGGTTAAGACTTTAAGACTTGTTAATGAGGTAATAAAGCTTAAAGTTTTTAATGATTTTCTAAGTTTGGTCGATTTGACCAAATAGTGTATTTATAAGATGACACGGTAAGAAATCACCTATGTGAGTGTGAAGTGGAAGCCGCTTCAAAGAGAATTTTATGTCAAAAGCCTATTCTCTATACACTCATGAAACAAGGAGGTGTTCATGACTGAAACGAACACAACCGTAAGAACAATAAACAGTAAAGGTTAATTGTGTGAATATGGTTGTCTAGGTATACACCAAAGCTCGAGGTTCAAAGATATCACATTTACCGATTGACCGAGTATATCCGACATATGTTCACTGCGGAAAGTCCAAGGGGAAACCTACTTATCCAGATGCAATTATTCCTTGCTTGTAAAATACACAATTATCCGTGCATTCCTATGTTATAACCATTCCCCATCAATGTGGGGGATTGTTGGGTATGTAGCAAGAACTGATGGGAAATAGAGGGAAGGAGAGGAATTTGAAAAGTTGAGAACTTGAAGAGTTGGGAACTGGAAAAGTCCTCTTATGCTTTAATGAAAAGGCATTTGTCTCTCATCGGTGATGGAAAGAAAAATAGGAGAGTTTAAATACAGAAACACTCCTACTAATTGTTAAAAGGGTCGGAAAGAGGGACCCCCTCGCGCCGTCGTCGCTTGTTTCGGCTTTGACTTTGGCAAATGATCTATAGAGATTATTTATTTAATTAATTAATTAAATGGCCAAAACTGTTTCAATTAATTAGATGATAACAGAAGTTGAAAATTAACCGAATTTTTTTAACTTTTTAGTTGACTAACCCGACCCGACTCAGATCCGCGCGCGACCTGTTTTATTTGAACTTTTCCGTTTTATTTAAATTTTTCTTGCCATGACTTTTCTGAAAGGTTGCAACTTTCACGAACAGTCGGTACCATTTGAAAGGTTGCAAACTTTTATTAATGGTCGTGTGAATTCTCAAAAGGGTTGCAACCTTTCAGAACATATTCTTCTTGCCTATAAATACCACTAATTCTTCAGAATATTTCCTGATGAATTTTCTGATCTTCTTCTTCTTATTTTGCACACATTTTTCTTCATGTACTTTCCTGTTGTGGATTGGTTCGCTGACAGTAGAGTTTTTGCTATCTACACTCTGCTGATTAAGATTATTTTACCCTGGGAGGTTATATTCAAACCAAATCTCGGATACTAGAAGGGAATAATTTCCTTAAGTGGACACTGTGAGTTTAGTGGACTTGATCTTTTTTTCCGATTTAAGAGGTTTTTTTTTCCAGATTTTGGTACGTTTTTACATATTTTAGTTTTTGTGAATTAAATTTCTGTTCATCTATCTTAGTGATTCTAAAAATTTTAGTTACTTTGTGTTTCTGAACAATTTATTAGAATCAGTAATTTCTGATTTTGATAACACAGATTGGCAACACAACATTACGATTGCACTTACGTTTTCCTTTATTTTCTTTATCTGTTTTACAAGAATATTTGCTCAAATTTATTTTGACCTTCTTTATTTCCCTTACTATATGGTTTCTACATATATTGGGAATTATTTTTTTTCCTAATCTGCCTGCAAATCTACTTGTAAAAGATGCAAATACGTATGCATTTTTTTGTTTTTTCATTTTCTTCGTACATTTCCGACGATATTTACAATTTTAGAATTCAATCCTTAGTTAAATTAACTTTTCGGTTACATTTATCCATCTTAAAAGTTGGTATTGTGTAGGACCCTTTTGCGCATAGTCCTTGATGAAGCAAAAATGGTGAATCTTGATTGACATTATTAAAGGTGAAAGATAGTATTTCTTATGAGGATGTACCAGTTGAGATTCTTGACCGTCAGGTTAGAAGGTTGAGAAACAAAGAAGTCGCTTCAGTCAAGGTTTTGTGGAGGAGTCAGCCCGTAGAGGGAGCTACTTGGGAAGCAGAAGCAGCCATGAAAGCCAAGTATCCTTACCTTTTTCCTTCCGATTCCACTCCAGCTTGAGGTAATAGTTCCTCTTCAGTTTTACAATATTCATGCGTAAATTCAGTTTTAGAATCATGTTCCCTCAGTTTGTACTTTCATTTTTAGCGTAATTGCATGTATTCAGAACTCAATTCAGTCAGAACTCAGTTCTCAGTGTTTAGTAGTGGGGTTTGCATCTCTCTCCCTCTATTTCATCTAGTTTAGTCTTCATTCGAGGACGAATGTTCCCAAGGGGGTGATAATGTAACACCCCGTAGCCAAAACAGACCAAAAATTAGTTTTTCAGAAAAATCTGCAGGTGTACCAACGGTGGCATCGACGGACCGTAGCCTGAACAACGGTCCGTCCTGCACAACCGTCGATGGGATCAGAAAATCCCAAAAATTTCAGCCTCGAAAATTGGTTAAGTCTTGGACGACGAACGGACATACGGTCCGTAGGTCAAACGACGGTCCGTAGTCCGTGACCGTCGATCAAGACTCCCTTCAACCACTCTCTGACAAGAGCTATGGATGACCATCATGGTTCGTAGGTGGACCTACGGTCCATAGGTGGAAAATTTGCAGCCAGTTAAGGGAAAATGCAGTTGGGTCAACTTAAAATGATCATAACTTTTAGCTGAAAATGAATTAGGTCTCCCATGACCTACCCACAGATAGATAATTGAATTATATTTCTATAGCCACCGACCTTGCTAAAATCAGACCTTCGAGTAAAAAGTTATGCCCATTTTAGTAAATGCCTGTCGAACAGGCCCTCACGACGGACCCAACGACGGGGTGTCGGGCGCACAACGGACCGTCAGTCCTGGCCGTCGTGAGGCCCGACAGCAACCTTCCCAGGGGTCTTTTTGACCTTTCCCACTCCGTTTAAACCCTAAGTTACATCGTTTTGACTCTAAATCATCAGATTTTAGTCAGTTTAAGCCTAGAAATGTAATTAAAACATATCCAAGTCAAATTATTAAATCAAAACTTAGAAAATTAGAAGCAAGAGAGGAGAAGAAAGCTCAAGAACCCTAGTTCAAGAATGCCACAAGATCCAGCAGTTCCAGCCCCGAAACTTAACTATTTTTCCGTTGATTTTGATCTCCAAGTATGTGAGATTTCACTAGTGGGTTCCTTTCACCCATTGGGTCCTTAATTTCAGTGAGTTCTTGATTCTCTTATCATGATTAAACCTAGGGTTTCTAGAACTTTGATATAACTTCATGAATTTATTAAATATATGTTCCAAATCAGATTATAATGTTATTAC
>NC_028646.1:48136409-48204810 GCF_001406875.1 Solanum pennellii | reverse complement strand
AGTATTTACAGAAATTCAGATATAATCAGTTAATTTACAGAATTCATTGGGAGTAGCATAATACCGAGTTGGACTAGGGTTTAGCGTACCCAATAGTCCCAGAACTACTAGCCAAGTAGGTTGTAAGTCCCCTCTGTGGGCAATCAATTTAGTGATCACGCCAACATGCCTTTATACCTTTGGCCGGGTATATTGGGTCCTCTCGATGGGGCTGATACATCGGACTCCACGTTTAACTCATGTGGTTTTATTATCGGTTATTAGTAGCTCCCACAGTTCAGTCAGACTCTCTGCATTGACCATTTATTAGTATATTCAGTATTCAGTTTCAGCATGTTATACTTGCTATTATGCTTGTTCAGTGATGCTTTATTTCAGCTTTACTCTATCCTACATGCTCAGTACCTTTCAAGTACTGACGCATACGTGCGCTACATCTTCTCGTGATGTAGGTTCAGGTTCTCAGCATCCAGATCACGCATAGATCGATTTCCCGATCTCTAGTTCAGCAAATTCAGTGGTGAGTCCTCATTCTCCGAGGACAACAGTCATGAGTTTCATTTCAGTCTTTAGTCATTTAGTTTCAGTTTTTGCTAGATTTAGCTGGGGCTTGTCCCAGTGTTTCTAGTCTAGTTTAGAGGCTATTTTCAGACATAGTTAGATTCAGCTTAGTATTGAGTTAATATTTCTTTTGTATTAAACTCATTGTTTTCAAATATCTCAGTTATAGAATATGCGTATTCCCCCTCTTTTCATTTTAAGTATGATTTAGCTTCCGCAACAGTTTATTATCTTTAGTATGCTCATGATCATGCCAGCAAGGTTAGCTTGGGATCACTTGTGGTCCTAGGTTCCGTGTCCGCGTCTCGGGGGTAGCTCGGGGCGTGACAAAACTTGGTATTAGAGCACTAGGTTCAAGAGTCCTAGGATGTCTGGAAAAGCCGCACTAAGTAGAGTCCTTTTCATGGGTGTGAAGTGCACCACATCTAATGAGAGGGAGTCTATGATGTGTTTTAGGAAAAACTTCACCTTCTTGTTACTCTTATCGTGTAATTGGGGGTTCTTAATAGTTGTTATTTTGTATACCCTTTTAAGTATAGTGTCATAGAATGAAAAATAATGAGTCTTGATGACAGTGTTTTCTTTGAGAGAGAAAAATTGTGAGTTCTCATGAAGAAAGTTGATTGACATTACTAAAAGTGACATCTTTTCCAAGTCCTGATATGGGTTGAGGTTCTTTCTTTGGTATGTGTAATTGGGGGTTCTTAAAAGTTTGTATTATGTGCCTTTTTCCTAAGAATAGTGTCTGTGAAAGCAAAATCGATGAATCTTGATTGACAGCATATACTTTGAGAAAGCAAAAAATGGTGAGTTTTCATGGAGAAACTTCATTGACATTACTAAAGGTACTTTTTCAACTCTTGATATGGATCAAGGTTTGTTTTTTCGCTTGTGTAAAGCAAAAATGATGAATCTTGATTGACATTATTAAAGGTTGTAGCTTTTAGAAGTGTGGTTGGCTGTAATTGAATTTGGCTTTTGTGTGTGTGTGGAATCCTGTTGGGTGGCAAGTGAGAAAGCAAAAAATGGTGAGTTTTCGTTGTGAAATTTCCTTGACATTACTAAAAGTACTTTTCCAACTCTTGATATGGATCAAAGTTTGTTGTTTCGCTTGTGTAATTTGTGGTTCTTTGAAGTTTTGAGAAAGCAAAATTATGTCTTTCCATGGAGAAATTTGACTTGACAGTAAGTCTTTTCTTATGTTCTTTCGTTTTCTTCGCGCATTTCCGACTATATGTGCAATTTTAGAATTTAATCCTTAGTTAAATTAGCTTACTAAAGGTGGCAAACTTTTCAACTCTTGATATGAATCAAGGTTTGTTGTTTCGCTTGTGTAATTTGGGGTTCTTTGAAGTTTTGAGAAAGCAAAATTATGAATTTCCTTTTCGCTCTCTTCCTTTACAACATCGTTATTTCATATTTAGCGTAAGCAAGCACAAGCTCTATTAATTATGAAAAATCATTATTTGCAAACAATATGAAAATACAATTCAAATAAAATCCTATTTCTTCATACAATACTAAAGCTTCTGATTTGACATTTGTTTGAAAAAGCTCTTGGCCTTCTGAAGACCTGATTTACTTTTGCTGCCACTTAATATATACCTTCGTGTTCATATGCAAAATCACTGATATAAATTACTTTAATTTTACTGACAACAACTACATCACTATTTAAATTTCGTTCTATTTTCTTTGTTTTTTCCTTCTGTTTTTTGTTATCTTTTCTGCCATTTTCATTTGTTGCTGCAGATTCTCAGTAAATTATGTAGAACCAACAAAGTTTCTATACCTTACCTATTTGCATAATTCACTCAATAGTGTTACCCTTAATAAATATTATGTTTATTCACGTTTATTTGTACTTACAAACACACAAGATTTGATAATACCATTGCTATGACTGATCATCTGCATAGAACAATAAAGCTTTTCTCTGTCTGCAGCAATCCGACATACTACACGTCCTTCCCTGCACTTAGCACTTGAAAATGTAACTTTTCAAAATCACCATGCCTTATATTTGGAAAAAAATTCAAGCTAATCCTATAAATTTTATATTAAACAAATAATATTATATGTTCGATCTCACTTACTTAATTGTACTTTCTGTTTTGCGTAGGAAACACAGATTCAAGGAATCATGTATGGCAGCGATATAAAAAGTAAGGCTGAATTATTTCTTCCATACCATACCTATTTGGTATGGGTCGCAACTGTAACCGAATCAGATCGAGCATATGATATTCCAATCAACACTTTCCTTTGGACAATTGACAAAGGCGCTCTGATTGAGCCAATAGAGGAAGTTGAGCCACCGGAAGATTCACTACCGCCACCAACACGGCTTACTCTTACAATGTTCGACAGCTTCCACCATCAACCTGAAGGATTAGAATTTGGTATTACAAAATTTAACAACTTATGCTTCTCATTAGTTACAACTGTTTAACAACCTAAACTCTTGTCTAATTTATACACTGCTTCTTTCCAAGATGTCCTTGCCATTGTGGTGAACATTGCCTTGCCAACATGTGCAGCTAACGGATCTAGAATTCAAGAGTTGATTATAATGGATAATCAGTGAGTATACATTTATAATGGATAATCAGTGAGTATACATTTATTGCCATTTCTACTTTTGTTGCTCTTCTTTTGAAACTTTTATAACAAATTAAACTGCCTTTATACCTTAGACATGGACAGTCTCAATCTCGCAACCTCTTGTGTGCAAAAAAGTCTTACATGTACCACTCTTAGACCCTCTTTTTTTTATTTCTAAACTCTTGGAATGTGCTACACAATTTTTTCCTGTTGTTTGAGTTGGATTTAAGAAGAAATAAAACAGACTGAAGTGCTTGACACTTTCAAAACATAGTTAAACAACGTTCCAATGTAAGTTTTATTATTTGAACTCTTCAATATATCATTTGAAGTGATTCTCGCTATGTGCCGCATATCTTTACTACGGAAATTATAATGTATTCCTCAAAAAAAAACTTCGGTCAGAAGAGCGAGAACTATGATAAAACATTAGAAATCTTAAGCCGCTGAAATCATAAAACTACACTATTCCATTTATAGTACAAAAAGCCTGTCATTTTATAAATTTTGCTGGAACCATGTTTATATATATACATCTTCGCCTGAAGTGCTTGACACTTTCAAAACATATTGAAACGACAGTTCAATGTAAGTTTTTTTATTTGAACTCTTCAATATATCATTTGAAATGATTCTCGGTATGTGCAGCGTATCTTTACTGTGAAAATCATAATCTATTCCTCAAAAAGCCTTCGGTCAAAAGAGCACAAAATTATGATAAAACACTGAACTACTTCTGTTGAAAGAAGTGATTTTGAAGTTCATTCTTATTATAAAGAAGTGATCTTTATATTGTTATTGCTATTAAGCTGGAAAAGAGGCTCTATTGATTATTGGTGGAAATGTTTTAATTTTCAAAAGTTATTAGTAGTGCTGAGAGTGACAGGTGTATACGGTGCTACTAAGTTGCAGTGGCTCATTGTTGAGTTTTTGGTTTGGGATAAAAACAGTAGCATTCTAAGCAACACAAAAGTTTTCTGGCTGAAAATGTGATTTAGTGTTGTCTTGTCAAAAAAGAAAGTTGATTGCTTTTCACTGGTATTAGTTCCCTGAAATGGTAATCCTTTTTTGCGGATGTTGTATGAAAACTTTTTTTCGATCCATACACTCCAAGAAATGCATAGAGATTCACACATCCATCTTACAACATCATAATAAGCTTTTGATGTTGAGGTGTTGCTCAAGAAACTACAAAAATTATCAAGAACAACGCAGAATTGCCAAGTAAAACTCCACTGTAGGAAAAGATGATCACCAGATTCAATCCAGTATTCTCATAGAATAACACCTGTTGCTGCAAAGCTTATACCCTCTTTTCTGCAAATTCGTGCGGGTTAAAATCATCATCCATAACCAGTATGTGATTGTGGTTCATATTTTCTAACATTTACTTATGCATCTCGCAATAAAAATAGTTTAATTATTCTGATCAACATACTGCCTTAGAGCTCATATAGTTTTTCAGAGTATTATAATACGTGACTTATTTGAATTGTGTAAAACAACTACATTAGTCCTTTTCACGTAAAATGATTTTCTTAAGTTGAGGAAACGACATTAGAAAAGCTTCTTACAACAGTTAACATGACTAAATAGAAGAAACCTTTCTCTAGAGATGAGACAAACACACATTCAACATAGCATCACAATTTAAACTTTTCGACGACTAATAAAACTTGTCCTTCATATGTAGCTTTAAAAAATAGTTATATCCATCCTAATCTTCTTCTTTTCTCTTTACTTGGTGTTGTTCTACCTGCTATTATATCATATTATCAATATAAATCTCTGGCTACCTACTTTGCTGTTTTGAGTAGTATATTTTTGACCTTGCTGAAGATTTATCTCCATTTTTAATGATTTGTAATAAAAAAATAACCTCAATTTGATTATTCTCTGTTTAAAGGAGCTTATTAAGATATAAAATTTGCATACAACATAGTAACTGCAGCCTTTCATCACTTTTTTTTTCAGGAAGAAACCCAAAAGTTTACTCTTTGGGAGAGCTTTATTGACCAAAATTTGCATACAACATAGTAACTGCTGCCTTTCATCACTTTTTTTTTCAGGAAGAAACCCAAAAGTTTACTCTTTGGGAGAGCTTTATTGACTGTTGAATGCCTTGAATCGGACCCGTTACAGCAGAAAGAACGGGGGTCTCGCTGTCCGGTCAGCGAGTCGGGGGGTATTCTGTATTCTGTTGAATGCCTTGAAACCCTATTCTGTATTCTGTTCTTGACTCTCCATAATAAAACTGCTCCCCCTCTTCCCCGTGGACGTAGCCAATTTATTGGTGAACCACGTAAATCTGTTGTCTTGTTTTTCGCGTTTATATTTTCTCGTATTATCTCGAATTCCGCATGACATTGACCATGTTGAAACATATATTGCAGAACAACTTCATCAATATCCAACATCCTGGCTAGAAAAATTGCAAAATCAAAATCATATGCAGGACTAACAAGCAGATTTGCCACAACAATTCAAATTAATCTTCCATATCCACAGGTTGCGGAACTCAGACAATGGTATTCACTTCCACAAAAAAAAAACTATCAACAAATACATATGCATATGCATGAATCAATATTTACTTGTTTAAATTTATATTTCTAGGGCCAAATCAAACGAACAGTTGTTGATCGCATACACCAGAAAGAGCATAACTTCGACAGGGGCTCTTCAGCTTATTCCTTTTGAAAATGAGATCATATTAATTGCCGATGCACATCAACATCTTCCGGTAAGAACACATGCAAATTCTGCACATCATTATATTGTATGTTACTTCGTACTTCCCCGCAATCTTCCAGGGCCAAATAGTTTGTGTAGAAGCGGAATTTTCTCGAATGGATGAAAATCAACAATTCTATATTTTAGCCTGTTCAACATGCAAACAAATCTTTACTAGGCTTTATTCACGGAGAAGATTCTATTGTGCAACTTGCCGCCGTTCCGCAAATTTTATTCCAAGGTATATCAATTACTAAGATGTCCTGTTTAATGAAGAAACATTTTTTCCTTCACCATAGAAGTTTATCTACATTTTTATACAGTTTACTTGCCCACTGACGACTTTAACTCATCCTCTTATCTGCTTTTCCAACAGATGTCAATTTGACATCACAATTACAGACAACAGCGGTTCAGAAACGACACTAATCGCAGACCAACCTGCCGAGACAATGTTGCATGTCACTTCAGAAGAGATCTATGACATCCGCTATACTAAGGTATATATTACGACAACCTAAAATAAATACAACATAAATACCTATTCTAAACTGATCTTCTCTCATCCATCAAGAAACAAATGTTGCCTCTTGCAAATGTGACAAGCCAATTAGCTGGAAAGACATTCACCATCCATGTCAAAAAGTCATCTGCCAAAACCATGGATGGAACTCCTGGAAAACTAATCATTTTGTCATACGCGGAAAAACAGAACATCATTGGCGCACCATCATCGCCAACTCCAATGGACACAGCAGCAAGCAGCAGGTGAAAGGTTGATAATCCTATCACATACGGAAAAGACAAGCAAAAAGCCACTTCCCATGGAAGCCATGCTTCAGAAGCCAAAAATCCCACTCCAAAACACTATAGCAAGGTATATACACTTCTGCAGGACTGTTACTCTCTACTTCTAAAACTTAAGACTAACTTCTGTATTTTGAATTATTTTTATCAGTGAAAAGCCATGCCGCCTACATTTTGCAATATAGTTGGAGCCATTTTGAGTCCTGCAGCAAGCGTATCCATTCAAATCGCTTTCCTCTTCCTATGTAAATAAAATATGTAAATCAAATGTACATACCTACATAATGAAACCTGGCTCCAACACCTAATACATAGTTTTTGGTTGTGCCACAGTTAATATACTGTCTTCATATGCGTGCTTCACTTGTAGCACGGGCCACCAAATTCTAGTATATATATATATAGAAGAGGGAATAGCACACGCGTCTCCGTCAACAGGTATGCTTCCCTGTAAAAACGGCTAAATTGAAGGGGATTTATGTCATTCTCAATTTAGAGTTGTTCCTTTTCGTTTCCTGGAAGAATTGACCAAAATAAGTCATTCTATAAATCAATTCACCAAAATAGTATGTTTTTAATTTTGTTTACAAAACTAGTATAAATGTGGTTCACAGTAACGTTTTATGCTTTATTTTATTTTAAAAAATTTAATGAAAAAAAAAAGCAAAAGTTCACGGAGCAAACAGAAATAAAACGTTATTGACAATAACGTTTTATACTTCGTTATCTAGAATCACGTTTTAGAGCTAAAACGTTACTTAAAGTAACGTTTTTATATTTTAGTACGTTTTATCCAGTCACGGGCTCTGCAATTAAAGAATCGAATCCTGTATTTTACAGATTATAAAACGTAACTGACAATCACGTTTATTATATAAAACGTAACTGTCAATCACGTTTTATGTTTATTTAATCACGGGGCACCAGATTAAGAATAAAATCCTGCTACATTGGAATCTTACAGATCATAAAACGTTATCGCTGATCACATTTCTGCATTAAATCGTGACTATCAATTACGACACTATGTTAAAGTTAATTTTCTCTTTTTTTTTACTAACGACAAATGGTTATAAAATGAACCTTGTTGAAACAAATGTTCTAAACACTCCAACAATATTCATTCATAATTTTGTTTGTGTAGCCCAATTTTGAAACAATATTTACAAAGGTATGAATTAAATAAGTCAAGTCAATGTATCATATTGTGTTATTATTTTTACCATAGCTTTCAAATATTTTTCTAATTTATTACTTAGAAAGATGACTTATTTTTATGTGTAGGAATAAAAATGGCAAATTTTGAACATAATGTGATGGTTGCTTTGTACTGGGGTGGCGAAATAATTACTGAAATGAACGGATGCAGGTATACTGAATGTGCTAGAATGATTATTAACATGTATACTTCAATGAAGTATGTTGAATTGGTTGAATTATTGCATGAGAAAATGGGTACAACTAGTGAAAATATTCAAATGGATATTTCGGGAAAATATCCTTGTTTGATTCAAGGTAACCATACAAGGTTCATTGAGTTTAAAATTGATGATGATCAATCTTTGCTACAATTTTTTGTTATACCTCAAAACTTTGCGGATAAGATTGACATAAATGTTTTGGAAATGTATGTAAAGACCAAATCAACAAATCAAAATGATATATTTCAAATTAGTGGTCAACATGGTTATCACATGAATTTATTGTCTCAAAATTATGGATTTGCCACGGTTAGTCAACCTCATTATGCAGAGCCGATTGCTCAACCACCATTTCAACAATTGTTAATGCATGACCAAGGATCATTTGGCGAAGGTTCAAGTAGCCAAAGACATGTTGACAATAGTTCGAGAAAATATGAGGGCAGGTAAAACAACAAATTTATGTTTTAATGAATTTTAATATAATTAGTTGATAACACAATTTTACTCATTATAAATATACATATATAGATAGATAGTGATATTTTTTGTGATTAATTACCTTAACTTTTTTAAGGAATAACCTTATGGAGAATAAATTACTGATTTTAAAACAAGCTTCTATGTATCATAATTTTCTAAAATTTAATTGAATTTCTTTTTCCACAGAGAAAATGAGAACAATGTTGATCCATATAGTGATGTAAATGCTGAAATTAGTGAAGAAAGTTCGGAGGAAGATGAACCTTCAAAAGATGATGGTGAAAGTGAATCAGATGAAGATATCAATAATGCTAGAGATTTTTCTCAAAATGACATTTGTATAAATCTTCCTAATCAATTTGAAAAGGATGTGTCTGAAGTGCAAAATGATGTACCCTATTTTAGAACATTAGATAACGAGGAAGACATTTTCATGTCTACATGTGAATCTGAGATGGAGTATTGTTCCGTCTGGTCTGAAGATGGCACAAA
Organism: Solanum pennellii; assembly: GCF_001406875.1. Lineage (NCBI taxonomy): Eukaryota > Viridiplantae > Streptophyta > Magnoliopsida > Solanales > Solanaceae > Solanum > Solanum pennellii. The sequence goes on along the minus strand of NC_028646.1, from coordinate 48,195,709 downwards.
AGATTTGAAAAAAGGTATGTTTTTTAATAGTAAAGAAAAATTAAAACGAGCTGTGACAATTTGGATTTAAAAAAAAATAAAGAATTCAAGGTGGTGACATCAAACAAGAGTTTATGGGTTGCAAGATGCAAGTTTCATACTTCATTGGGTTGCTTGTGGTTTCTCCGAGGACGAAAGGTTGGAGATAACCTTTGGAAAATAGGAAAATATATTGAAAATCATAGATGTGAGACTGAGGGGCTTTCTAGAGGTCATGCCAATCTAAATACCAATTTAATTGCATCTTTGATTCTTAATCAAATTGAAAAAAATCCCAAGGTTTTGGTGGTAGATGTCATTTCCAAGGTTCACGAAAAATTTGGTCATCAAATAACATACAGAAAAGCGTGGCTTGGGCGTCAACGCGCATTTGAATTGGTGTATGGTGACTTTAAGAAATCATTTAGTGACCTACCCAAATTTTTTGCAGCTTTTCAACACTTTAACCATGGAACAATTGTGGAATGGAAACACGAAGAGTCTATGAGTTCATTAGAGGTAAAAACTTTTAAATATGTATTTTGGGCTTTCAAGTCATGCATTGATGGATTTCAAACATGTCGCCCTGTTATTTCAGTAGATGGAACTCATATGTATGGAAATTATGAGATTAAATTATTGATTGCTGTTGGAATTGATGGAAATGATAATATTCTTCCTCTAGCGTTTGCTATTGTAGACAAAGAATCGAAAGAAGCATGGAAATGGTTTTTTAAGAATTTGAGTGCACATGTCATAAAAGATAGAGAAGATATTTGTGTTATATCTAATAGGGCAAAAGGAATATTGACAAGTTTGCAGGAGTTGCGGCGATTTCAGGAGCCTCGAGTCTTCCATCGATATTGTATAAGGCATCTTAAGAGTAACTTTCAATCTCGATTTCCAAACAAGGATCTTAGTAGGCTGATGTGGAGGGCTGCTTCAACCCATCAAGTAAGAAAATTTGAGTCCTTGATTTGGCAAATTAGAGAAGAAAATGAAGATGCATATGAATATCTCATGGAAATCCCCTTGGACAAATATTTTGCCAATCCACTACAGACCTCTGTGGCTCATACCCAACTACCGCATTACCTTTCACGGGTAAGCCATACAATATCTCCACGTCCTGTAAAGTGATCGTACTCTCACCCGTCCTAAAGTGGAATGTATGAGTCTCAGGCCGCCATCTCTCAACTAGTGCGGTGATTAAGCTACGATCAATTACAGGCCTATGAGACCTATAAACACCATATAATCCAGATAGTTTAATCACATCTAGGACTCGTGGATGAATGGGATGTTCATTTACTAGGTCCCAAAACTTCCCATCACATTTTCTTGTGTTCAAAATCATATTATCATTCCCTATCCATATATCTCGTGACCTATGAGTGAGCTTTCCAGTTAATACAGACGGATCAAGTGGACCGGGATCCAATTGGTATGCATTATTAGCAGCCATAAAATAAATACCTACACAGAAGTAAGAATACAACGTAACTTAGAAGCTTTTCTCAATCTACGAGTGCAAGAGTTGTTAAATATATAGTGATTGTAAATTATGTTTACATGACAGAAACAATCAAAAGCACAACAGTTTACTGCTTAAGATTTGGTAAGAGTGGCAGGGGTTAACCTATAACCCACTCAATCACCCACCCGATCACTCACTTAGTTAATTACAGATATACCCTTGTGCTGTAAACTGATATATCCTCTCTATATGCATTTTGTAGGAGAGGCAACCCGAGTACTTCTAGGCAGGTTCTAAATAATGATCAATATATTATGTATGATATATTTACACAACATAAAACCATGCATGTACACAGCAAATCGCAGGCACAGATTAAAAGATAAGGACAGAGCAGCTTCAATAATTGCAAGAGACTATTCCTGTTTAGGATCATTATAGCTTCAATAGTTAAGTACTTGCTATCTATGTTAGCAGACAAAACTTTGACCAAAGCAGAGACTCTATTTGCGAGGGAAAATGAATTCCCTTCCTTCTTAAGCAAACTAAGCAACTGGTACTACAACAAATCGACCTATAACCCACTCACTCACTTAGGTAATAACAGAGTAAATCGACCTATAACGCAGTTACTCACTTAGTTAATTACAGACAAACTCTTGTGCTGTAAACTGATGCATCCTCCCTATATGTATAGAAGCAAGCTTTGTATCAATGTATTATGTATGATTTACACAGCATAAAACTAGATGCATATAACAGCAAATCACAAGCATGCATTATAAGAAAAGGACATAGCAGCTTCAATAATTGTAACAGAGTATTCCTGTTAAGGGTCATTGCACTTCGATAGTTAAGTAATTGCTAATCTAAGTTAGCACACAAAATTTTCACCAAACAATCGGCATCATCAATACCTAGGAAGCACGGAAGTGCGAACACAATTGTGGCTGATTACTTGCCTCCTAATGAGCGATTTCAAAGGTTTAAGATGAAGAAGGTAGGGAGATGAAGAATCACAAGACATGGAAGGTTACCTCTAAGCAGTGAATGCTCCTACTGAGCTGGATCGCTACAACGAAGAGCTCGAAAGCAGGGAGAAAGGCGAATGTTTCGGTGGTTGCCTAAAGGAAAATAACAAATTCATCAACTATAAGATAAACTAAATCAATGTATGACAAATTACCTGAATCACAAAAAGAACTCTTCATTATCAAAGTTTTTTTTTACCTTATTAAAGTAGATCTGAAGCCGTTTTCAAGTGGGTTTTCTTAGGGTTTTCTTGGAGGGTTTGTCGTTTTGGTCTCAGCCGAGTGCCAGCGAGTTTGGAGAAATATGGGTTGCAATCGAGTGCGATAATACCTTTTATCTTTCTCGTTTCAAAAAAAAACACAGAGAAAAGAGAGAAAGAGGAGAAGGGGCTAATGTATGTTTACGCTTCAATGGGGTTTTTTTGTTCTAGTATATATGCTTAAAACGTTATTCGCAATAACGTATTAGAGTTAAAACGTAATTTCCAGTTACGTATTATTATTAAATTATATATGCTTAAAACGTTATTTCCAATAACGTATTAGAGTTAAAACGTAATTTCCAGTTACGTATTATTATTAAATTATATATGCTTAAAACGTTATTCTCAATAACGTATTAGAGTTAAAACGTAATTTCCAGTTACGTATTATTATTTAACGTCGTTAGCAGACCGTCCCTTTTCTCATTAATTTTTTTAAAATAAAATAATTTTTAAAAAAAATAAATAAAGTATAAAACGTTACTGTGAACCACGTTTATACTAGTTTTGTAAACAAAATTAAAAACATACTATTTTGGTGAATTGATTTATAGAATGGCTTATTTTGGTCAAAAATTCCGTTTCCTGCATCAATCCTAACGTCGCCTCCATTGCTGACCACCAAGTATCACCATCTGCTCTCTCCTGTTCTTCTCTTTGCACTTTTGTTGACTTCATAGATATATCCAGGTGAGCATACTTTACATTTGTATTGATTTTGATTTTTTAACTCTGCTTCTGTTTGATTTTGCAATATTTGGTGTTTTCTTTGTATCCAACAAATTTTTTGTCACCTCTTGTTTCCCCTCTACTCTGTGTTGGGTTTGAGTTTCTTCAATTTTTGCTTTTATTTCCGTCTTCTTAACTCCTCTTTGTCTTAACTTTAGACTTTTCTGGATTTTGAAGGTTGCTTGTGTGTATTTCTGAGCTTTATCTTACTATCCTATACTCTCAATTGAAAACAAAAAATGCATAGCATGAAATTAACAGACAAACACAAGACGAGAAAAATAATACCCATTAGAAAACAATATTCCAAACAAAAAATCCAGAATATCGAATTAAAAAATAATTAGTGAAATGCAAAACAAATTGCAAAAGCAAACGGTAGAAAGCAACGTTAGGAAATGAGAGACCCAAATAATTGCGGAATAAATTATCTCGCGTGATAAAAAGGAGGTGAAAAATGAGACTGATGAAAAACTTTAGCAAACCCAACTCTTCCCGACACAAACTAGGCACATGTTGTTTCTTCTCATGTTTCCTTCTTGTGTTTTCTTCAAATAGTTAAGCTTGAATGTGGATATAATTAGGATAACGATCGAAAAGATTAAGAAAAACAGAGGAATAAAATGAAAATTGGTGTCAACACATTGCAATTGGTTCTTTTCTATTGTAAATCTTTTTTTTAATCCCGTGTTCAGGTACTATGGATGTCCAATTTTCTGTCTTTAATGATTCTTGTTGTCATGTTCGTCTGCAGTTCAAGGTAGTTGGTGACTATTCAGTTGTAATGTAATTTAGGTAGATTGAATCTTTCCAGATGGAACAAAATTAGTCACCATCCATGACCCTATAGCATGTGAAAATGGATATCTTGATCTAGCTCTGCACGAATCTTTCCTTCCCGGTAATCATCTTAGATAATGTTTTAAGTATCTTCAATTGTAATTTTCTTTGATTTGCAAGAAGTGTGGTTTGACTCTTCTCTACAAAATAAATCTTATGGAAGAGGTACTCTTTGTAATTGTACGTAAATTGTGTTGCAAGATTGGTTAGCAGTATCTTCTTGTGAAAATTCTCAGGAATGCACCTGGTGCATTGCTACTTATTCTTAGCATTATACATTTGTAGTTCAGTAAAGAAATATTGCTCATTTGTTAAAGTATGCACTTTGGAGAGTGTTAAAGAGAGAAAGAGAAACATATATGTTATGAGAAACAACAACTTTGAACTTTTGGGCATCATCATAGAAAAAACTAATATTGCTGGAATTTGGAAGCCGCCATAGCGAATTATTCTGAATTTTTAATTTATTATTTCCTCTATCCATCTTTGGGAACTTATTGGGGCTCGGTAAATAGTTGTTGGGAAGTGTTTGGAAACCACTCAATAAGTTGTTGCTATTCCATGTGCTAAAGCAAAAGATTTAGAGTATCAAGTCGAGAGTGGATGTAGTAAACATAATATGAATTTGTTTGTTATTTAGCTGTGTTGACCTTTTCTCTTTCAACAAGTAGCTTTCTTTAGTAATTTATTCAAATATGGTGCATTTTAGACCCAAAATTATGTGAAGTGAATAAACTTGTGTCATGTGTATTGACAAGGCTTCATGTTTAAAACAATTTGATAGAGTTCATCCATAAGCTTGAGATGAGGTGTTAATGTTATAGAAAACCTTCTTATCCGTACTACAGTGGTTGAACAATAGACAACAAAGATGAACTATTTTTTTTTTAGGTAAATGCACAAATTCTGTGCCTTTTTCCCCCATATATGATGTAGCAATCTGCTAAAAAGGTTATGAGAAAACTCAAACATTTCAAGTGAAATCAGGATGCTGTTCACTTTAGTTGATAAATTCATTTGTCATGAAAATACTTTTACGTTTTAAAAAATTCCATGTGACAACACAAAAAACATAACTTCTTTCGAATTATATCTTCGCAGGTTACAGTTAGCCAAATGCAAGTCCAAGTATATCTAGAAGTTCAAACTATGTAAAAATGCTCAGTCAATTCTGAGGTACAATCTTCAAGTATTGAAAAAGATTAAAGAATGTTCAAGTATTGTAACGATTTTCAATGTAACAACTATTGTACCTCAGAATAGTATTGAAGATTCAATAGTTGTTACAAGTATTGAAGATTCAATAGTTGTTACATTGAAAATCGTTACAATAGTTGTTACATTGAAATCAAATCAAGTATTGAAAAAGATTAAACCCACTAATATTAGTTCAATTATGGAAAAAGAATGTTCTTAAAGTAGCTTTTTGCATTTGTTTCACTCTTTTTTTGTGGATGAATGGAGTGGGTTAGAATGTTCAAGACTGTCATTTAATCAATTCAAAGTTAAGTTGATGATGCATCACTAATCAATTTTCTATTTAGTTTCATCCATGTGTAGTTTCTCATGCACAAACAACAATCTTGATGAATACCAAGTAACCTCATAATCTCTGGTTGTGGGAAACATGTATTTCTCAGTGAATAATTTAGGATTTAATTTTTATGGGTTCAGAATTAGAAGTTTTTTTCTAGTTGATGATTGAATCTTTTGGATAATATCAAGCATTGTGGAGTATTTTGTCCATCTCATATTTTGTTGTAATTCCATTTTTGTCTTTTGAAGTTCCTGAACGAGAACTAATTTATTCCTTTTAGTCATGGAATGCACGTTGTTACTTAGACTTTTACATTTTCCTCCATAGTTATGCAAACATTTTAAAAAATATTTTTCTCGTTCTTAGAGGATTCAAAGTTACTAATTATTTTTTTTATGAAGATGTTGATTAAGATCTTTATTTTTTGCTCTTAGAGATGTATAGTCTTTTGATATTTTCTCTTTTTAAGGACATGTTGAGTGATATGCATCTATGAGGGTAAAAAATAGAGATTCAATTTTCTTCTATGAATAAAGATGAAGATTTTCTTTAATTTGATGAAAACTTACCTTGGACTTCTTGTCATCTTCATCTTCTTTTGAGTTTGTTTCACTCATTAGTGTCATGATTGTTTCTTTGGACTCACAGTTATCTTCATCATCTCACTCTGTAATTGCCATCAACACAAGAAATTGATACTTCTGTGTTTCATCCTGTCACGCCCGAGCCAACACCCTGGGCGGGACTGGCACTCGGTGACCTGGCCTCGAGCGAATCTTTAACCTAACATACTTAACTCAGTAGAAGACTTAACTCAACTTAATATGAACAGTAAGAACATTCTCAATGGATAATAATCAAAATAAAATAATCCAGCCAAAATGGCACTTTAATCTCAAAGATAAAACAATTGTAATTCAGGATAAAAGAGACAGTAGCTAAACAATCTAACAGACTATCTGTCTATGAAGTCTCTAATAACTGAGATGGATGTTGGGACAGACCCCACAACATCCTAATGAACTAAATTAGAAAGCAATAAAATGGATCCTCCTGAAAGCAAGGAGGCTCACCAACTGACTTTGGAGTGCTCAACTGGATCAACGATGCGATGGACGTCGATCCTTGTTACATGCGTCTACATCATAATAAAACGCACGACAACTGACATCAGTACATTGAATGTACGAGTATGCGAGTTGGAAAGCTAAACAACACTGTAAGCTTGAAAAGGTGTAACAAGAACACTTATCTTGGATCTACTTAACTCATGATCTACTACCTCTTATTCAATATAAGCAGTTTAACAGTATTTGGAATATAAAGAGATGCTGACTCAAAACATGATGTAAACTCTGAATGTATACAAGTATACAAATAATATCTGAGATGTATATATAAATACAAATAACTGATGTATATGAAAATATAATACTTCTATCGGAGCTTATCTAACCGACAACCATCACTTAAGAGCTATAGTGATGATACAACGTTACTCGGTCCACGTTGCGCGGCCATCCTAACCTTGCCAGGATATAGGACTTGAACTACGTAATGGATCCAATAGTAAACTGTGAAAAGGATTCATCTTAAAAGTATGACCATTTTCTACCCATGATGGCTAAATTGTTTTTATGGAGACTTGAGTTAATCTGAAACTCGCATCCCTACATCGATGCTCGATACTACTCCCAAAAATATAATGGCTCTTATGTTTTTAAACCATACTAATTTTGTTGTTTGAGATTATTGCTCAAAACCTAGCTTTTAATAGCTCTCTTGAAAATCATACTTTCCCTGCTTGCTTTATTTCATAAAGTTTTTACCTCCGTGTGCAAACTATCCTGAAAGCTCTTTACTTGTTTAAATGTGAAAATGATTGTAACTCCTAGGGATTACGTGGTCTCCTTATAACTTTTGAGGATGGAGTCAACTCCTTAATATTACCTAACCTGTAACTTGAGCCTTAGAACAAAGTTTAAAAGGTTTGTTAAAGGCTCTTGGAAACCTAAGGAACTCACTTTGACTTGCTTCTTAACTTTTAGACTTTGTATCATAACTTCTTTGACTTTGATATTAGCTTTCCTTGAATTAGATTATGGATTCAAAGATCATGATCTCATGTTCACGGATAATTCATGATGTTTAGATGTACTTTAGAGTGTTAGAATCAACTAGGAATGATAGATATATCACTTAGGAACTAGTACGAAAAGATGGGGAGAAATGGGAACTCTAGGTGACTCTAACACTCTAAGAGGCACGGAGTACCGGATCCTGACAGACAGAGACTGTCCTCAGGTACTCTATCTTGCGCGGCGCGCTAAAGCCTGGAAGACAGAGTATATCCTCAGGCGTCTCGTAGGCGCGGCGTTCCACTGCCTGTTAGACCGATTTTCTAACTTTTCTTCTCCGATTTTCAATTCTAAACCTCCAAAACTTCCATGGATCTTTTCCCAAACACTTGGGATCACTAAATACTTCATTTCACAATAGTTTAGGCTCTTAAAACAGCTCGGAAACACGAATTAACTTGACTAGAACATGCTACAATCCCTTCAATGAAGAATTCTATAATTGTTCATCAAAAGATCAATGTTCATCATCCAATCTACTCTAACTTGATGAATCAAATCAAATAGGTGTGGGTGGAAGAACCCAACACAAAAATATCTCACATACCTTAAAGGGATCACTCCCGACGAAATCCACCCAACGATTCTTGAAGAATTCATTTTCCTCTTCTCAACATTACTCCAAAACCATAATTGTTCTCAACTTTACTAAAACTGAATTGGACTTGGTTTTGTTAGGATCGAAAATAAGCAGGTGTATACGCGGAAGCTAGCAAAGCAAACCTCGAAAGACCACGAGTAAGAAGACAATGATAAATATATCAAAAGACACAAAGATTTAACGTGGTTCGGTCAATCGACCTACGTCCAAAAGGAGATGAGCAATCCACTATAAATATGAGAGTATAAAATATATAGGGAAACAACCTCAACCAATTCACTCGGAATACATGGGAGGTTCACACAAGTGATAACGTATCAAGCTTGTGACCCACAATTTCTCCCCCTAACCAAAACTCTCAAAGCCCTTAAGACTACATTGTGAATGCTGATTAAGTTAGAAGGAACATGCCTCTATTTATAGAGTCCTAAACCTTTTCCTACAAGAAAAGGATTAGTCAATCCAAAACCTTTTCCTACAAGGAAAACCTATTTATTGTAAGAAATTTAGGGCAAATAAAACCCAACAAATCTCCCCCTTGGCCTAAATTCTGACAAAATAAATTTGTCCACCTTCTTGACTTAATCTTCAACAACTTGCTTCTCCTCTCCATAATCTCCTTTGCAAAATTTATGTCTCAACACAGAGAACCTCTCTGAAACAATTTCTCCAACAAAATCTTCATTACTGTCAAAAACGTTGCGGCTAGAATTACACCCGTCAAGATGAACACCTCTTTCTAACCTGGTTCAATCATCGATCATCGAACCACTGAACCTGACTCCGTCATTGAATCTGGCTCTGATACCACTTGTTAGGATCGAAAATAAGCAGGTGTATACGCGGAAGCTAGCAAAGCAAACCTCGAAAGACCACGAGTAAGAAGACAACGAGAAATATATCAAAAGGCACAAAGATTTAACGTGGTTCGGTCAATCGACCTACGTCCACAAAGGAAATGAGCAATCCACTATAAATATGAGAGTACAAAATACATAGGGAAACAACCTCAACCAATTCACTCGGAATACATGGGAGGTTCACACAAGTGATAACGTATCAAGCTTGTGACCCACAATTTCTCCCCCTAACCAAAACTCTCAAAGCCCTTAAGACTACATTGTGAATGCTGATTAAGTTAGAAGGAACATGCCTCTATTTATAAAGTCCTAAACCTTTTCCTACAAGAAAAGGATTAGTCAATCCAAAACCTTTTCCTACAAGGAAAACCTATTTATGGTAAGAAATTTAGAGCAAATAAAACCCAACAGGTTTTACCCCTTATAAACCCCCAAAACGAATTGGGAAATACTAGGGTGAAAATAGTATTTTACCCGTATTAAAATATGATTGGACTTTCCTATGTCATAAAATTCAACTTCTGAAAGACATATCTCCCTTTTACGACGTCAAAATTTCGCAAACTCAGAGCCGTTAAAATTCCCAAGGGATTTCCATCCATATAAATAACTCACGCTAACATCTCATTAGCTGGGAGTTATGGTCGTTTGAAAATGACCAAAACTAACTTTTAAAATCTGGAAATTTTCTAGATTTCCCTATTTACTTCCAAAAATGATTATTCTTGGTTTCTTAGCTTATTCTTAGTTATTTCAAGTTACGAGATGTTACAATATCCCCCCCTTGGGAATATTTGTCCTCGAATGGGAACTCTTTCACTAATCTAAGGGTAGTAACATCCTTTCAGCACTCAACAACCAAAACATGTAATAACATGCTTACACATAGTCTTATAAAGCGCTAAGAAGAGAATTTATTACCTTGATACACATTCTGTCCAAATTCAAAGAGATATGGATACCTCTTCTTCATATCCTCCTCATATTCTTAAGTTTCTTCGTCAACAAATTAATTACTCCAAAGGACCTTGACTGATGCAACTTCCTTAGTTCTTAACTTGCAAACTTGACAATTAAAATCTGGACCAGAACTTCTTCATAAGATAAGTTATCCTTAATCCCAACTTCCTCAGTTGTTACAATCAATGTAGAACTTCCCAAGCAATTCTTCAACATTGAATGTGGAATACCGAATGAACTGCTGCTAACTCTTGGGGTAGCTCCAACTCATAAGCTACGTTGCCTACTCTCTTCGAAATTCTATAAGGTCCAATATATCGTGGAATAAGTTTACCCTTCTTGCCACACCTCATAACACTCTTCACGGGTGAAACTTCCAGATATAACCAATCATTCACCTTAAACTCTAATGGCCTTCTCATTACATCTGTGTAGGACTTTTGGCGACTCTGTGCCGTCTTCAATCTTTCTTGTATTACTTTCACCTTCTCCATAACTTGGTGAACCAGACCTGGTCCTATCAACCGTGATTCACCAACTTTAAACCATCCAATAGGAGATATTACCTTCTCCCATACAGAGCTTCATATGGAGCCATTTGGATGCTCGAATGGTAGCTGTTGTTGTAAGCAAACTCAATGAGAGGTATGTGACTATCCAAATTCCCTTTGAAGTCGATCACACAAGCTCTCAACATATATTCTGAAGTCTGGATAGTACGCTATGCTTGTCCATCTGTCTAAGGGTAAAAAGCAGTGCTTAAGTTTACCTTTGAACCCAAACCTTTCTAGAAAGATTTCCAAACTGAGCAGTGAATTGTGCACCTCTATATGAAATATAGAGACTAGGACACCATGAAGTCTCACGACCTCTTGAAGGTACAACTTAGCATAATTGTCTGCCAAATAAGTAGTCTTTACTGGTAAGAAATGGTATGATTTTGTTATTCTGTCGACAATCACCCAAATAGAGTGATGCTACCTGCAAGATCTTAGTAAGCCAGTGATGAAGTCCATATTAATCATCTCCCACTTCTATTCTGGAAGTTATATAGTCTGAGCCGAACCTTCAGGTCTTTGGTTCTCTATTATCACTTGATGACAATTGAGCACTTAGCAACAAACTCAGCAATATCATTCTTCATTCCTTTCCACCAATATACTTCTCTCAAATCGTGGTACATCTTGGTGGAATCAGGATGAATGGAATATCTAGAGCTATGAACTTCCTCCAAGATCCTCTCTTGGAGTCCATCCACCTTAGGTACACATAATCTGCCTTGGTACTTCAGCATACCATCTCCCTTTTGTTCAAAATCCAATACTCCTTGCTTATGGATAGTTGCCTTTAAATCAAGCCATATGAGATCGTGATCTTGCTTTTATTTCACCTAAACGTTAGTGATGATTTAGCCCCATTGGTCACCACTATTCTTGTTTCTGTGGAATCCATAAGCCTGACTCCAAAACGTATAAGTTTGTGAACATCTTTAGCTAACTCCCTATTTTCTTCTTCAAAATGGGCGGTACAACCATGGACAACCTTCTTAGGGTATCAACAACCACATTAGCCTTACCTGAGTGGTAAAGAATACTCATGTCACAAACCTTGAGTAATTCTAACCACCTCCTTTGTTTGAGATTGAGTTCCTTCTGAGTGAACCACATATTGGAGGCTCTTGTGATAAGTTAATATGTCAACACGAACACCATACATGTAGTGACACCATATCTTTGAATCAAACAGTAATGCAGCCAATTCCAAGTCATGAGTTGGACAGTTCTTCTCATGAACCTTTAATTGTTTGGAGGCATAAGCTATAACCTTGCAATTCTGCATCAACACACAGCCCTAGCCCAGAGTTGATGCATCACAATACACCACAAAACCTTGAGTACCCTCTAGTAAGGTCAAAACTGGAGAAGTAGTCAATCTCTTTTTCAATTCATGAAAGCTTTTCTCACAAGCTTGAGACCATTAAAACTTGAATCTCTTGAAACTTGATTGTCTTCTTAGTTATCTTGGTCAAAGGAGACGAAATAGATGAAAACCCTTCAACAAATCTCCTATAATAGCCAACCTAACCCAAGAAACTCCTTATATCTATTGGAGATGTCGATCTAGGGAAACTCTGAAATGTTTATATATTCTGTGTGTCAACTCTAATCTCATCGCCGGAAACGATGTGGCTCAAGAATGCCACAGACTAAAGCAAACACTCGAACTTAGAGAACTTGGAATATAGCTCTTTATCTTTTAGAGTCTGCAAAACATTCCTGAGATGACTAGCATGATCTTCTTCATTCCTTGAATAAACCAATATGTCATCAATGAAGACGATGACAAGAAAATCTAAATAAGGTTTAAAGACTCTGTTCATAAGATCCATAAATGTTGCATGAGCATTGGTCAAACTAAAGGACATAACCAAAAATTCATAATGGCCATACCTTGTTTTAAAAGCTGTCATGGGAATATCACATTCCATAACTTTTGAATGATGATAGCCTGATCTGAAATCAATATTTGAAAATCAAGAAGCACATTGAAGTTGATCAAAAAGATCATCTATCCTTGGAAGAGGATATTTATTCTTGATGGGGACCTTATTCAATTGCCGGTAGTCTATACAAATCCTAAGGGAACCATCTTTCTTTTTCACAAACAAGACCGGAGCGCCCCAAGGCGAGACACTTGGTATAATGAAACATTTATCCAATAAATCTTTCAATTGTTATTTTAGCTCTTTTAACTCTATTGGTGCCAATATGTATGGCAGAACAGAGATAGGACGAGTATCTAGAATGATGTCTATAGCAAAGTCTATCTCTCTTTGTTAAGGGTCTTTGGGTAGATCATCAGGAAAGACTTTTAGAAACTCACTAACTATTGGAACTGACTGAAGGGAAGGTACCTAAGCAGTTGATTCATTAACTCGGACTAAGTGATAGATACACCCCTTTGAAACTAACTTCCTTGCCTTTAGGTACGAAATGGAACGACTCTTAGGCACTGCTGAACTACTACTCCACTATATAACTGGCTCATAAGGAATCTAAATTGACTTCTCGAGTTCTGCAATCTATTGATGCATAACAGGCACGAAGTCAGTCCATACCTAAATTGACATCAAAATCTACCATATCTATTAAATTAGCCATGATACTCTTGTGACTGCTAAAAATAGGACAATCACGATATAGTCTTTACGCTAGAATGGATTCACCAACAGGTATGGAAACACTGAATGTTTCGCTAAGTTGCTCAGGAGAAATCTCAAAGTTCATAGCAACATAGGGAGTTACAAAAGATAAACTCTCTCCTAGGTTTAACCATCCATAAATAGTAAATTCCAAGTCTCGAACCATACCAGTCACAATATCTGGCAAATTCTCTTATTCGTGGCGATTATTGAGAGCATACACATGATTTTTTCCTCCGCCAACAACATAAGTGGCCCCCTAGGCGCATCCCTGTTTGGTGGAGCAGCTGATGAAGATTGAGCTTTATTGACCCCATTACCACCACTTTTCTTACTCTTTGGACATTCTTTCATGAAATGTTTGATCTGACCACACTTGAAACAACCCACAGAGCCTTGATGACAAATACCAGAGTGATTTCTGCCAACCTTGGCGCAGGCAGGAGGCTTACTACCTCCCTGTGCCACACTACCTTGTGAGTAGGCAGGTTTAACTCTAGAACCCATTGTACTCATCTCTCTTTCTTTGCGCAGGTACACTAGCAGATGATGGTGCATGCCCCTTCTATTTCTGAACTTGTGGTCGACTTGAACCATCTTTTTGTTGCGAAGACTCATTCCTGGTCTTGGACTTTTGTTTCTATACTCCTCTCTATCCCGTAACTTTTACTCTCCAACTTGCTGCACATAGACCATTAGCCTGGATATGTCAATGTCACAAATAAACATTGCAGCCCAACCCTCTTTACTTGAAGCACGATCCAAACCAGCGACAAACAAACTCATTCTGCTCTTCATATCCTTAGCCATATCTGGACCATAGTGAGACAGTTGGGTGAACTTCAACCCATACTCATGAACACTCAGTCCTATTTCAGGGATTCTCGTGGAAAAAACCGCCCCAAGTAGGCTTCTTCAAAGCAAGCCTAGCTTGGCTGTGATGCATCCTGAGCCCTACCATCCTTCCATTGATCAAACAATGTTCTGGACACACTCTTCAGTTGATATGCAACTAACTCAACTCTCTCAGTACCAACTACATGCATAACATCGAACACCTTCTTAAAATATTCCACAAAGTTTTCCGGATCCTTAGTAGTGCTTGAACCGGTGAAGCTAGGAGGATTCATTCTCTGAAACTCACGAACCCTCGAGGTGTCAGCCCCTTCTTGTCAAGATCTTTTCTATTGCCCAACTTTGTTGGTTACTACTTGACTTAGCATCTGTATAGCTTCCTGCAACTCAGCATTATTAACCTCTCTATATGGTTGCACATCCGGTGCATTGGGTAACTCTTGTTCCTAAATATTTATTCTGGTTGATCGACCTCTGACTGCTTTACGTGAAGGCATGATGCTATGAAACACACAAAAATACGAATTAGAGAGAGACTTTTTAGAGATAAATTCTAACGCACAAAAAGAATGTGAAGAAGTTAGATGTTCCTAAATGTGGTAGCCTCTTAATCATAGATGTGGCACGCTTCACACCGATGACTAAGACTCTACATACATGGATTTAAGGACTCCCTAGGACTCTTAAAATCTGTGCACTGATACCAAGTTTTTCATGCCCCAATCCTGCACCTTGGGCGGGACTAACACTCGGTAACCATTGTTGGCCTCGAGGGAACCCTTGGTTTGACTTACTTAACTCAACGGATGACTTAAATCAACTTAATATGAACAATAAGAACATTCTCAAGGGAAAATAATCAAAATAAAATAATCCAGTCAAAATAACACTTTAATCTCAAATTGAAAACAACTGTAATTTAGGATAAAAGAGACATTAGCTGAACAATCAAACTAACTATATGTCTATGAAGCCTCTAATAACTGAGATGGATGTTGGTACAGACCCCATAACATCCTAATGAACTAAACTAGAAAGCAATAAAATGGATCATATGGAAAGCAAGGAGGCTCACCAACTGACTCTGGAGTGCTCAACTGGATCAGCGATGCGCTGTATGTGGATCCTCGTTAGCTGCGTCTGCATCATGATGCGATGCAGGATAACTGATATTAGTACATTTAATGTACGCATATACGAGTTGGAAAGCTAAACAACACTTTAAGCTTGAAAAGGAGTAACAAGAACACTTATCTTGGCTCTAGTTAACTCATGATCTACTACCTCTTATTCAATATATGCAGTTTAAAAGTAATTGCAATATATAAAACGCTGACTGAAAACATGCTGTAAACTTTGAATGTATACAAGTATACAAATAATAACTAAGATGCATATAGAAATACAAATAACTGATGTATATGAAACTACAACACTTCTATGGGAGCTTCTCTAACTGACAACCATCACTTAAGAGTTATAGTGATGATACAATATTACTCGGCCCACGCTTTGCGGCCATTCTAACCTTGCCAGGGTATAGGACTTGAACTGCCTAATGAATCCACTAGTAAACTATTAAAAGGATTAATCTAAAAAGTAGGACCCTTTTCTACCCATGATTGCTACATGGTTTTCATGGAGACTTGGGTTAATCTGAGACTCGCATCCCCACATCGATTCTCAATACTACTCGCAAAAATATAATGACTGACGGGTCACTGAATGTATATATTGTTAACCCGAAGTGTGTCAAATAATAGTATAAAAAATGTCGAACCCACAGAGATTGGTTTGTCTATTCTACATATGTTTCTTGTTTTAAATACTATTTAAGAAAATCAAAAATAGTTGAAGGGTGAATCAATTAATTAATAATACAAAAAGTAGAGAATATACTTTACCTTTCATAATATATTAAAAGGTGTTGGGGATTGTGACTTCACTCAATATTTTTATATAAAGTAAATTATTTATTCCTAAATTTATATTTCTCATATATTATAAATAGCTCTCACGATTATATTTATATATTATTACTGAAATTAAACAGTCAAATGCACTCCTCTCGGTTATACAATTTAATTTCCAAAATAGTAATATTTAAGAACGAGATAGGTGTACTTGAACTAAAACATATTTTTCTAAGTATCTCTCTTTCGATTAAGTTACTTGTTATACCTAAATTATTACACTATTCGCCTCTTTCGATTATAAATAAGTGTAGATTAAGTATAACATAAAATAGATAGATGTCACTATAATATTAGCAATATACCCATACTCCAATTAACAATATTACTTCTTTCGCCTCTTTTGATTACAAAATTAGTAATATGTTAATACGTAGTAATCAATGGATATATGTTAATAAATAAAATAATTTATAACTATAAAATAAATAAAGATGAAATCTATAGCTTAAGTTCACACACATAAAATTTAGATATAATAACTACTATTATATAGAAATGTCAAGATCCATAACATCCCGACACAATAGAAAATTACTACATAATAGAAATAGTATTACTAATGAAAATATTATTCTCCATTAAATAAGAAAATAGAAGAAATATTCAAGAAGAATAATTCCACTATTTAATTAAGAGCAGGAACTAGACTAATTTTTAACATCAAATACTTAAAAAAGTAGTACAAGAAGAACTTAAAGAAATATATCGATTGTTTTGTTTTTGGCCCTCTCTACAGTGCTATATCAACTCATTTCTCGTGCAATTTATAGCAATTCTCTGCAGAAGAAAGACATCATTTTCTTCCATTTTTTTCACTTTGTAGTTGATAATTTTGACAAAATCAAAATGGTAGGTCAAATATATACCAATATTTGACAAAGTTTTTTCGTTTAACTTGTCTTATGCTTATTTTCCATTTTTGTGGCTACCATGCTACCATATTTTTCAACTTTATTTTCCATATTTGCTCAGTCTTCCATTCCTCTCGTTCATAATCTTTAATATCTCCATTTGTGTTGGATAATTCCTTGTAAATTGTCACTTGTGTTTCTTTTGCCACATATCTACTTAGTTGATATTTTCTTATTATAGTGCAACATTTTCTGTAAAGAAAGATTAAAAATATTAGTATTAAAATTAAATAACAACTTAATAANTCCTCATGCAAAGATAATTAATAATAATATTATAATGACTAAAATATTTTGAAATATAAACATGATAAATTATGAAAGAATAATCAACCAAAAAGTCTATACGAGTTCAACAATAATTAACCTCACTCATAATCACTAACTGAAAACTGAAATAGTAATATTTCCTAATCCCAATTATTTCTTACGGAATGAAGAGATATGCCCATATATCACACAATATGAAATAATGAAGGGCATATGTAAAGAAAGTTCACTCACTCTCAACAAAAAAGTTATCTCATGTTATCGAAAATTATCATAAACTTGACTATTATGTGATTCTCCACTAATGTAGGAGTCTTTAAGTTGAGATCGTGTAGGGCTTTTATAAGGTTGTAATGTAAGCTTAAGGATGGACAGTATATATATAGATAATAGTGACTAGAATTTCCTTTTAGGCATTACATTTTATTTTCTAGCTCAAGCACTGTTTTAGCCATTTCCTTTTGAATCTTAATTTTTTTTCTTTTTTTTCTTTTTTTCTCTTTTTTTTGATGTATCAAGAGATTTTTTTTATATATTTTCTTTTTACCATTCACTCATAGCTTTGTCATTCAAAATTATTCTCAAAGTGCCTAAATATAGGGTGAATAAATATTAAGTGATGATTAAAATAAGGTTGAAGATTAAAGTTTGGTAAAAAAAAGGTAATTTATTTAGGCTCAAGGGGGTTTTCAAGTGATAAAGAATTATAAAAGGTAGGTCAATTCAGATCATGTTTAAATAAGGAAGACCTACTTTCATTTCTTAACTCAAAATCTACCTAAAATCTCGTCTCAAACCACATTCAAGTCAAGTTCTAGATTTTTCAAATAAGCATGAGAACAAGGTAATATACACTTTCCACACAATGCACTTGGGACTAGTGAACACCATACTTTCAATTACCAATAAGCAATATGAGTTTGGAAAGATAATCACACAACTCTTGAATGAAAATCGCTTAGATTTATCTTTCTTGTGTCCCATGATTTTTAAATCAAAGCAAATTTAGCCAATTATATTTATCAAAATAAAGATAAAAACTAAAAATCCAAAAAAAAAATGTTCGATTCAAAATATTACGATCATGGCAAAGAATCGAACAAGAAATCCATATATATATATATATATATATATTCCTTTTTTGTAAATATAAAAAAATACACACTTTTTTTTAATTATTAATTTTTTTTAAAAAGCACACATAATTGTTTTTTATTTTATTTGTTTTTGAAAAAAAAAACTCACATAAACGAAAACATATTCATATACTCCCACACTTAAACAATGTCATGTCCCAAGACACACTACATAAAAAATAAAATAAAAATAAAAATTATTCCCTGATTTTTTTATTTTTTTTGTGTGAACTGCATCCCCAATTTTGAATTTATTCCATCTTTTCTCGCTTCTTGGGAATCCTCTTTCTTTCTCTCTCTCTCTCTCTCCCTCTTTATATATATATATATATATATATATATACACATATATATAAGAGGAAAGAAGAAAATAGTTCTGAATTTAATGTCGCCAGCTCGACTTTTTAATATTATTCTAAGCAAAGAGAATTGTTGACGTTTGGTTGTCAAAAATTCTGGTGACATAAGATTCCAACCGTTGACCGTTTACTTTGAATTTTTATCCCCCATTACTATGTAGTATTCCGATTGCACCATAAGGGGTCACTTCTGTTACAATGTACGGTCCTGTCCAACGTGACTTTAATTTTCCTAGGAATAGTCTCAATCGACTATTGTACAATATAACGTGATCTCCGATTTTAAATTCCTTATGGCGAATGAGTTTATCATGCCTTGTTTTTGTCTTTTCTTTGTACAATTTAGCATTTTGATATGCTTCAAGTCTGAACTCATCGAGTTCATCAAGTTGCAACAAACGATCTTTACCTGCATTTGACAAATCCAGATTAAACATTTTTATAGCCCAATAAGCTTTGTGTTGCAATATAATAGGTAAATGACAAGCTTTTCCAAATATTAATCTATAAGGAGATGTGCCAATAGGTGTTTTGAAAGCTGTTCTATATGCCCATAATGCATCATCTGATTTTGTAGATAAATCTCTCCGAGAAGATCCAACAATTTTCTCTAAAATTCTTTTTGACTCCCTGTTGGATACTTCTATTTGCCCGCTTGTTTGAGCATGATATGGAGTTCCTGTTTTATGAGTTACTCCATATCTTGACAATAAACTAGCGAATTGTCTATTTACAAAATGAGTTCCCTGATCACTTATTATAACTCATGGAGTTCCAAATCTAGAAAATATATTAGTTTTAAGAAAATCACAAACAACATGATTATCATTTTTTCTAGTAGCTACTGCTTCTACCAATCTTGAGACATAGTCAATAGCTACTAAAATGTATTCATAACCATTTGACGGAGGAAATGGACCCATAAAATTGATGGCCCAAACATCAAATATTTCGCATACCTGAATAGAGTTAAGAGGAATTTCATCCCTTTTTGAAATGTTACCACTTCTTTGGCATTTATCGCAAGCGGCGACATAACTTCTTCCATCTTAAAATAGAGTGGGCGAGAAAAACCTACTTCAAGTACTTTTGCGGCTGTTTTTCTTCCTCCGTAGTGTCCTCCAACTGCTCCATCATGACAATGACTTAAGATATTATTCATTTCTATCTCCTGTACACATCTCCTGATTATATTATTTGCACAAAATTTAAATAAGTAAGGATCTTCCCAATAGTATTGTCTTGCATCTTTCTTGAGCTTTTTTCTTTTTCATAAGAAAAATCTTTTGGAATCCATCTTCTAGACAAATAATTAGCGATGTCAACAAACCATGGTGGTTGGTTTACATCTGCTGTGATTGCATAGATATGCTCATCAGGAAAGTCCTCTTTAATATCCGTTGTGTCTGTAGGAGGATTTTTACAAGCGAGACAAATGATCAACTACCTGATTTTCTTATCCATTTCGATCTTTTATTTCAAGATCAAATTCTTGTAGAAGGAGTATCCAGCTTAATAATCTAGGTCTAGCATCTTTTTTGTTAAGAGATACTTTAAAGCTGCATGATCAGTGAATACAATAACTTTGTTTCCAATTAAATAAGAATGAAATTTGTCAAATGCAACTACTACTGCTAGTAGTTCTTTTTCGGTTGTGGCATAATTCTTTTGGGCTTCATTAAGTGTTCTACTAGAATAGTAAATGGGCCTGAAATTTTTATATCTTTTTTATCCCAATACTGCTCCAATTGTTGTATCACTTGCATCACAAATTATCTCAAATGGTTGGCTCCAATCAGGAGAAACAACTATTGGAGCTTTAGACAACTGTTCCTTGAGTATCTCAAATGCTTTTATGCATTCATCTGAAAATTCAATCTTCACATCTTTCATTAGTAGGTTAATAAGTCGTTTTGAAATTTTAGAAAAATCTTTTATAAACCTTCTGTTAAAACATGCATGCCCTAAGAAACTTCTAATGCCTTTTTCAGCATTTGGAGGAGGCAATCCTGCTATCAAATCAATTTTTGCTTTATCAACTTCTACTCCTTTAGCAGTAATTTTATGTCCTAAAACAATTCCCTCTTTTACGATGAAATGACATTTTTCCCAATTAAGAACCAAGTTTGTCTGTTCACATCTTTTAAGTACCAAAGCTAAATGACAGAGACAATCTTCAAATGTCTTACCAAAAAGTGTGAAATCGTCCACGAATATTTCAAGGAACTTTTCATTCATATCTGCAAAAATTGCAGACATACAATGCTGGAATGTAGCAGGAGCGTTGCATAGTCCAAATGACATTTTTCGATAAGCATATGTACCTTGGGGGCATGTAAACGTGGTTTTATCTTGATATTCAGGGACAATTGGTATCTGATTGTACCCAGAATACCCGTCAAGAAAACATTAGAAACCATGACCTGCAATTTTCTCAAGCATTTGATCAATAAAAGGAAGAGGAAAATGATCTTTTCTTGTGGCCTTATTAAGTTGTCTATAATCAATACAAACTCTCCATCATGTGACTTTTCTTGTAGGAATGAGTTCATTATTTTCATTATTTATTACAGACATTCCTCCTTTCTTCGGTACTACTTGTATAGGACTTACTCATGGACTGTCTAATATTGGATAAAAAATACCTGCTGCTAGAAGTTTTACCACTTCGTTCTTAACAACTTCTTACATTTTTGGATTTAATATCCTTTGGGGTTGGACTATTGGTTTATAATTGTCTTCCATGAGGATCCTATGCATGCAAATGGCTGGACTTATTCCTTTGATGTCATTTATTGTCCATCATATGGCTCTTTTATGCTCTTTCAACTCTCTAATCAATTTTCTCTCTTGTTTTGTTGTTAAAGAAGAGGAAATGATGAGTGGAAATAATTCTGATTCAAGAAAGACATATTTCAAATGAGATGGATGCGTTTTGAGTTCAATTTTTGGTTGAACTTCTTCTGGTGAGACTTCCTCATTTTCTGTATCTTTTTCTAGTGTTTCAGCTTCTTTTCTTATTGTGAAGTTGTCATCACTTGTGGTAACTGACTTGGCCAAACATCTTTCCAATGAATCAGAAATCAACTGATCATCCTTGTATTCATCTGCAAGATCATCTATCAAGTCAATATGAAAACAAGAAGTTAATGATTCATCCTCTGGAAATTTTAATAGTTTTTGCATGTCAATGATTACTCTTTCCTCATCAACTCGCAGTATCAGTTGTCCCTGATGGACATCAATAATTGCTCTTCATGTTGCAAGAAATGGTCTACCTAGAATTAGTGGCACTTCAGTGTTTTCTTCCATTTCAAGTACTATAAAATCTAGAGGAAATATGAATTTGTCAACCCTTACAAGAACATCTTCAATTATTCCTCTCGGTTTTTTAGTACTTTCGTCAGCTAATTGAAGAGATACCCCAATATTTTTCATCTTACCAAGTTCTAATTTTCTAAAAATTGACAAACACATAAAATTAATCGAAGCACCTGAATCGCATAATGCTTTTTCAAAATGAGCATCTCCTAAAGTACAAGGTATAGTAAAACTCCCTGGATCACCGAGTTTCTATGGAAGCTTATTTTGAAGTATAGCACTACATTTTTCTGTAAGCTTAACTACATAAACTTCTTCCAATTTTCTTTTACTTGACAAAATATCCTTAAGAAATTTAGCATATGAAGGCATTTGATTCAAAGCATCTGTGAAAGGAATATTAATATAAAGTTGTTTTAAGGTTTCAAGAAACTTTGAGAATTGTTTGTCAAGCTTTTCTCGTTTCATTTTCTGGGAAAGGGGAAAGACACAGACTGAGGATGTTTCATCAATTCATTTTCTTGTAACTCTTTTTCTTTATCTTTTTGTTTTTCTAGAAACTCAGATTTTTCTTTCTTCTCACTTTCATTTACCTGTTTCACATTTTGTGAGTTTTCTTGTTTACCTACATATGGATCAGTAAGATTTTTACCTGAGCATAGGAAGAAATCTTTGAGATGTTCCATTGGATTTTTATCAGTGTTGCTTGGTAAAGAACCTTGAATTTGTCCAGATACAAGTGTTGCTACTTGGCTTACCTGAATTTCCAAGTTTCTGATAGCCGAATGATGGCTTTCAACCTTCTCATTAGTGACCCTGATGTGTTTGTGTATCAGCTCATCAGTAGCCTTCAGGTGTTTATTGAGAAAATCTTCAATGTTTGATTGTTGATTTATCTGACATTGTTGTTGATAATGCTGAAAGTTATGTTGCCCTCTGTTTTGATTTTGAAAACCAGATGGCGCGTGCTGCTTTTGATTAAAAAATCGTTGAGGATTCTCAGTGCCATTAGGATTACTCCATTGAAATCCTGGGTGTTTTTTTCTACTAAATGGATAATTATTGTTATACCCAATAGCGTTTACATGTTCATCATTTTGAACTGAAACTTGACACTCATGATTTGGATGATTACCTCCACAAACATCACAATTTTCAAGTTGAGATAATGATTGAGAACTTACCTGAAATGCCTCAAGCATTTGTGTTAGAGCTGTGATTTGTTGGGTCAATGAATTTAAACTTTTTGTGATTTTTTGAAACTGCAGTTGTTTTGCTCATTATTGATCCTCCTGATGCTGCACCAATTACATTTCTAGCAGATGGTTTTAGGCCATGATAAAAAAATGTATAATATATCGGGATATGAGATTCCATGGTGTGGACATTTTCTTAGCATTGAACTTAGTCTTTCCCAAGTTTGATAAACAGATTCGATATCTATTTGCATAAAATTATTAATTTCTTGCTTCATTTTAATTTCTGGGTCATTTGATCCCATGTGCTAATAGAACCTCCTGGTAAGCTACGTAGCCATGTCTTGGATTCTCCTTTTAGTGAAAAAAGAAAAAGTCGCAATCTAATTGCATCAGTTGTGACACCATTGTACTTACAAGTTTCAACTTACTCAAGAAAATCAATCAGGTGAGTGTGAGGATTTTCAATTGCATCACCTGTAAATTGACATGAATTTTGGATGGTCTGAATTGAGCATGTGCAGATCTCAAAGTTATTTGCTGCTATTGGTGGCCTCCGCACACTTGATTCTCCTTCAAAGCGATTAGGTCTTGCATAATCTCTAAGAATCCTATCACGTTGCGATGCTACCTCATCAAACTTTTCTTCCACTTGATTTGGTGGAAGTGGATTGTTATTATTATTAAGCTCGTTGTTCTCCATTTCTTCTTGTGAAGAGATTCGAAATTGAGAGGCCTGTTCTTTTCGTATCAACCGTAGTGATTTTTCATTTTCGGAATTGTATGTAACCAATTTTCCTGAAAAAGAACGGGTCATATACTTCCCGAAACTTTAGAAAAATAATTTTGATTATTTTTTTTAAAAAAAAACTCAAATAGTAGTAAAACCCATTAATATGTAGTAGATTTTTGCCAATCCCCTATAAAGGTGCCAAAAATTTGACGAGTCACTGAATGTATATATTTTTAACCCGTAGTATGTCAAATAATAGTATAGAAAAATGTCGAACCCACAGAGATTGGTTTGTCTATTCTACAGATGTTTCTTGTTTTAAATAATATTTAAGAAAATAAAAAATAGTTGACGGGTAAATCAATTAATTAATAATACAAAAAGTAGAGAAAATACTTTAGTTTCTAGAATATATTAAAAGGCGTTGGGGATCTTGACTTCACTTAATATTTCTATATAAAGTAAATTATTTATTCCTAAATTTATATTTCTCATAAAGTATAAATACCTCTCACGATTATATTTATATATTATTACCGAAATTAAACAATCAAATGCACTCCTCTCGGTTATACAATTTAATTGCTAAATTGTAATATTTAAGAACGAGAAATGTGTACTTGCACTAAAACATATTTTTCTAAGTAAGTCTCTGTCTATCTTACTTGTTATAACTAATTATACACTATTCACCTCTTTCAATTACAAATAAGTATAGATTAATTATAACATGAAATAGATAGATGTTACTACAATATTAGCTATATACCAATACTCCAATTAACAATATTACTTCTTCCGCCTCTCTTGATTACAAAATTAGTAATACGTTAATACGTAGTAATCAATGGATATAATTTAATAAATAAAATAACATTTAACTATAAAATAAATAAAGATGAAATCTATAGCTTAAGTTCACACACATAAAATTTAGATATAATAACTACTATTATATAGAAATATCAAGATCCGTCAACTTCCCAACACAAAAGAAAAGTACTTCATAATAGAAATAGTATTACTAATGAAAATATTCTTCTCCATTAAATAAGAAAATAGAAGAAATATTCAAGAAGAATAATTCCACTATTTAATTAAAAGCAAAAACTAGAATAATTTTAAACATCAAATACTTAAAAAAGTAGTACAAGAAGAACTTAAACAAATATATCGATTGTTTTGTTTTTGCCCCTCTCTACGCTGCTATATCAACTCATTTTTCGTGCAATTTATAGCAATTCTCTGAAGAAGAAAATAATCATTTTCTTCTATTTTTTCCACTTTGTAGTTGATAATTTTGACGAAATCAAAATGGTAGGTCAAATGTATACCAACATTTGACAAAGTTTTTTCATTTAACTTGTCTTATGCTTGTTTTCCATTTGGTGGCTATCATGCTACCATATATTTCAACTTTATTTTCCATATTATCTCAATCTTCGGTTCCTCTCTTTGAGAATTCTTTAATATCTGCATTTGTGTTGGATTATTCCTTGTAAATCGACACTTTTGTTTCTTTTGCCACATATCTACTTAGTTGATATTTTCTTATTATAATGCAACATTTTCTGTAAAGAAAGATTAAAAATATTAGTATTAAAATTAATAACAACTTCATATAGATATGATATTTTTCTCTTATCAATGACTCTTATGTTTTTAAAACATACCGATTATGTGATTTGAGATTAGTGCTTAAAAGTTACCTTTTATAGCTCTCTTGGAAATCATAGTTTCCCTGGTTCATTTCATAAAACTATTTCCTCTGTCTGAAAACTAGCTCGAAGGCTCTTTACTTGTTTAAATGTGAATACAACTTCATATAGATATGATATTTTTCTCTTATCAATGACTCATATGTTTTTAAAACATACTAATTATGTTATTTGAGATTAGTGCTTAAAAGTTAGCTTTTATAGCTCTCTTGGAAATCATAGTTTCCCTGGTTCATTTCATAAAACTATTTCCTCTGTCTGAAAACTAGCTCGAAGGCTCTTTACTTTTTTGAATGTTAATACATTTTTAACTCTTAAAGATTACTTAGTCTCCTTATAACTTTTGAGAATGAACTCAAGTCTTTTCTCTTACTTAACTTGTAATTTTAGCCTTAGAACAAGTTTAAATGGTTTGATAAAGTTTCTTGGAAACTTTAGGAACTCACTTTGACTTGATGCTTAACTTTTAGACTGTATCATAATTTCTTTGACTTTGATCTTAACTTTCCTTGAATTGAATTATGGATCTCATGTTTATGAGTGACATGATGTTTAGATGTACTTTAGAGTGTTGGGATCAACTACAAATGATATATACATCACTTAGGAACTAGTACAAAAAGATACGGGAGAAATGGGAACTCCAAGTGACCTGGCGCTTTGAGAGGCGCGGAGCGCCAGGGCCTGATGGACAGAGGATATCCTCAAGCACTCTGGATGGCGCGGCGAGCCAAAGCCTGACGGACAGAGTCTTTCCTTAGGCGCTCTGGTAGGCGCGGCGCCCCAGGGCCTGTTAGATGGGTTTCCGACTTTTCTTCTACGAATTTCAAGTCTAAACCTCCCAAACATCCTTGGATCTTTTCCCAAACACTTGAGATCACTAAATACTTAATTACCCAATAGTTTAGACTCGTAAAACAGACTGGAAATACGAATCAACTAGATTAGAATATTCTACAACCCATTCAATCAAGATAATTGTTCATCAAATATCAATGTTCATCATTCAATCTAACTCTAACTTGATGAATCAGATCAATTAGGTGTGTTGTTGGAATAACCCCACACAAAAATGTCTCACATACCTTAAAGGGATCACCCCCGACGAAATCCATGCAATGATTCTTGAAGAATTCTTGATCTTCCTCTTCTCTCCCCTTTGTATCCAAAACCCTAAGTGTTATCAACTTTGCTAAAATTGATTGGGACTTTGTTTTACCCCTAATAAACCCCTAAAATGAATTAGGAAATACTAGGGTGAAAAGACTATTTTACCCTTACTAAATTCCGGATTGAAATTTCCTCTGCCCAACAGCCTATTCTTCCAGAAGACATATCTCCCTTATACGACGTCAAAAATTCATTAACTTGGCAATGTTGGAAAGGCCTTCCCAAGGGAATTACAACCATATAAAGAGCTCACCCGAACTCCTCCTGAGATGGGAGTTATTGTCGTTTTAAAATGACCAAAACTCACTTTTAAAATCTTAAAATTTCCTAGATTTTCCTATTTACTTCCAAAAGCAATTATTCTTGGTTCTTATCTTATTCTTAGTTATTTGAAGTTACGAGATGTTACACTTCCATTGCAAGTAAGGATTGGTTTTCAAGTCCTCGCTCATCATATCCTTCACTAGTTGAATTTTCCATTACCGCAAAAGCCTATTTCATAGATAAATAACTTATTGCTTGCTTATTCTATGCTTTTAAGGAATGTGTTAATTGTTCCTGATCTATTTTTCCTTTTTTGGTTTGTTCCTTTCGTATTACAGAGTCCAGAAGGAATAAAACATGATGAAATGATTTATGATTCTGCATTTGTGGTATAACTGTTCTCTCTCTCTCTGATGTCTATGTCCATCATCTTTTGAGGATTTCTCAAATGATCTAGTCTTGTACATTTGTTGGAACCTCTTCGTCATTACATAAATATTCTCTTCCCAAGAATCATCATTTTGTGTTTCTCTGAGGACTAGGTTCTTATCTTTCTTTTTATCACCTATTTTATTTTCTTGATTATTTTTAAGATAATAGGTTATGAAATTTCCAAAAGGATCATTCATCATCATAGTTTATAGTTCACGTGCTTCATTAATTGCTTCAACTTTGCTTTTTAATGTAGAATCTCTGTCATATTAAAGAAAAGGCAGAATCTATTAATGTTATTATAATAAAAATCTCCACTAGAAAATGTTAATGGTATAAACCCAATACAAAGATATGTAACCAATCATGTAAATCAAAATTAGTTTTTAGTTTGAGTTATGCAAACTTCACTTTTTAAAAAAAGTTGAATTATCTATATAATAGTTTATGATTTCTACACATTTAACTGTCACTTCTGATTTTTTCATTTTCATCTATTTATTTTTGAAAAGAATACAATAATATGTGTCATGACCTAAAATGGATTGATGATACTCATCTTATCCCACCGAGACAAAGTCAGCCTAAAATCCAAGAAATACGATAAATGCAGAAGTAAAGCGAGAATAAAAGTCAAATACTATAAAATAATGTGGAAATTCTTAATTAACTTAAATATACCCTCCAAACCTGCTTGTCACATTTACAAGTCTCTAATGTATTATAATAGATTTGAAAGAAACAAACAAGTGTCAAATGATGTTGTCACTAGAGAATAGCAAGATAATAAGTAGGATTAAAAAAGTCTGCTCAAGTGACAATCAACTACGTCACAAATCACTATAGGAAGCCTCATACAAGAACATAAAAGAGAATATCATGAAGATTCGAGCTCATAACTTACACAAATATATGTACTCCATGTTAGGATTTTGCCCTAAGTTTCTTACCTTATTTAAAGTGTAATTTTTCCTAAAAGAAAATACAAAACATTATCATAAATATTTTTACTCTTTCTGAAACAAAAATATAATATTCTTCCATATTTGATTTATTCTTTCGTTAGAGAAAAAGTTTGAAGATATATTAATTGAAAATCCGTATTCTCATAAAGAACAACAATAATATCATGAAGATTCAAGCTCATAACTTACACAAATATAGGTACTCAGTGTTAGGATTTTGCCCCAAGTTTCTTACCTTATTGAAGTTTATTTTTTCCTAAAAGAAAATACAAAACATTATCATAAATATTTTTACTCTTTTTGAAAGAAAAATATAATATTCTTCCATATCTGATTTATTGTTTCGTTAGAGAAATGTTTGAAGATCTATTAATTTAAAATTCGTATTCTCATAAAGAACAACAATAACATCCCTAATTTAGACCTTTGAGAGTAGTTGATGGGTAGATTCTTCACTCTATACTTTTAATATTTTTTTAATTAATTTTTAAATATGTAGGCCAAGTTGTCAAATCAAATACTAATATTTTGATTTTTAGTATAAGTTTTCATCATCTAAATTATCAATCATATGATATGGAATTGTAATCTTCCGCATGACTCTCTAATAAATTTTCTGTAATATCTCGTAAACCGAAATAACTAGGGTTAAACAATGAAACTGAGGATAGTTAATTTTGGAAAGAAAAGGAGAAATATGGAAAAATTTCCCCCAAGTGTAAAAGTAAGTTTTTGGTCATTTTCAAACGACCGTAACTTCTAGCTCAGGATGATTTAGAGTCAGTTATTTATATGGTTGGAAAGCCCTTGGAGAGATCTTTCCAACGCCGCTGAGTTTGCGTATTTTGATGTCGTAGAAGGGATATATGCCTATCAGAAGTTGGGTTGTTGGATTGAGGAAAGGTCCAATCCGGGTTTTAGTAAGGGTAAATTGGTCTTTTCACCGTAGTATTTTCTAATTTGTTTTAAGGGTGTATTAAAGGTAAAAAATAGAACCTTAATTCAGTTTTAGAAAAGTTGAATATGCTTAGGGCTTGGGAGGAAAGAGAAGAGAAGAACGAGAAAGGAGAAAAAGCCCAAGAACGCCAAGACTTTCAAGTGGATTTTGTCGGGGATGATCCCTATTGAGGTATGTGGGATCTTTCTTGTTGGATTAATTCACCCACACACCAATTTGTTTAGTTTAGCAATTAATGAGTTGATCTCATGCTAGAAGTTAAGTTCTTGATAAAAAGTCTTGATTACTTGTTGATTGAATTGTTGGTTGTCATTGTTGGTTGAATGCTTTTTTCTCCGGGTTATTTTGAGTTGAATTCGATGGTAATTGACATAACCAATAGTCCTAGATTTTTAGTGAAATAACTAGGAAGGTTTGGAGATGAAATCGAGAAGAAAAATTAGTCAAACGTACCTGGGTAAGGGCAGGCGTGCCCACCAAAATTTGGCCGCAGTTAACTGAGGTTTGGCGCGGCGCGCAACCATTGTGACAGAACCTAGCCTCAGTCAACTGAGACTGGAGGGACGCGCCACCAGTACGCCTAACCCATCATTTTTCGTTTAGTTCTCATAGTTTAGTCCTCTTAAGTCCTTCCAAGGTACATTAACACTTTCTAGTGATTCTAATTACTTCGAATGATTTCTAAACACCTAGAAATCACTAAAGAACTCAAGTCACAACCTTGAGTCCATAATGCATTCAAGGAAAGTTAAGTTCAAAGTCAAGGAAGTTAAGAAGTCAAGTCTAAAGCTATGAAGTAGGTTAAACTAATATTTCTTAAAGTTTCCAAGAGTCTTATTTAAACATTTTAGCTTCAATTTACGGCTCAAGTTTAGAGTTAAAGAAAGAGTAAAGGTTAAAGTTTTTCTTTCAAAAGATATAAAGGAACTAAGTATTCCATAAGGATTTGAGTAAGATCAGAAGTTTCAAGTCGATTAAAGGGTAAAGAATTGAGTTTATTTCTCAAAAGATATAAGGGAAAGTATTCCCTAGAAAGTTTACAAATATTTTTACTTTTAAGTTAAGAGGAAATTAAGATTTCCTAATAGAGTTTTGAACAAGAAAAAATAAAATAGATTCCGAGAGGGTTTTTTAAGGCTAAAAAGGGTTGAGCAAATTATCTCAACCCAGACGAAGGAGGTTAATTTAAAAGCATTAGCTAAATTATATTTGGTAGTAGTATTATGTAACGATTTGGAGATGAGAATTCATATTTACTCAAGTCTTCATGTAAACCATGTAGCAATTATGGGTATTAAAGGGTCATACTTTTTAGATAATCATGTAATTTTAGCCTATGGATCCACTAAGTTGAGGATGTTCTAAGCAACAACAAAGTATAGGACAGTTCTGGATGTCTGGGTGAGACGCTGTATCACCATATAGGCTCATATATTGTTAGTTGTCGATTTGAGAAACTCCCACAAAACTATATTACTTTCATAAATAAGTAAAGTTTAGTTTGTTATTTAATTTTTTATGAACCAAGTTATTTTACTATTTTACAAGCTTTATATATGTCGCATGTGTTTTAAATTGCTTTGTATACATATGTTGAGTTGATTACTTCTTGAGTTGAGCTGAGCCAAGGTAAGTTCATCCTATTCTCATCAAGCTTAATTTGTTGTTAGCTTTCCAACTCGCATACTCGTACATTCGATGTGTTGCTACATCATCTTATGATGCTGACACATGTAACTAGGATAAACACCCAATGCCTCGTTGATCCAGTTGAGCATTCGTAGTCAGGGGTGAGCCTCCTTCCTTCAGGAGGTCCCTTTATTGCTTTAAGTATTTTCTATATAGAATGTTTAGAGGTTTGTCCCAAAATTCATCCTAGTTATTGTATAGGCTTCATAGATAGATAGACAGTCAGATAGTCAGTTTGAGTCTCTTCCTTGAATTGTAGATGTTTTGCGATGACAACTTAAGTGTCATTTTGGCCAGACTATTATGTTTGAAGTATTTTTTTTTGAGAATATTCATATTTAATAGTTGAGTTAAGTTAAGTCTTTCACTGAGTTAAGTAAGCAAGGACAAGGGTTCACTCATGACCAACAATGATCATTGGGTGCCGACCACGTCCATGGTGTAGGCTCGGGGTGTGACATTTTCACCCCAACAAGTGCTATCAGAGCACATGGTCCAACGATCCCATGATCCAATGGTTCATCGAGTTTGAATATGAATTCAAGCGGTTTCAAATAAATTTACAACAAATTTGATGATAATTAAGATTTATTCCAACTACATTTGGAGAAGAAGGTTTAAACCATATTTTCAACATTCTTGTTGCGGCAATTTTAGACCTGCATATATATTCTTATTTTCTTCTATATTTTTGTTTTAATGTTTATTTCTACAAGAATTTATCATGTCATGAATAATTCATTCACCATAGGTTCTTGAGTTATATGATAATGACAAGTAAATCAAATTCATGTTGAAATATTGCTAATATTTTTAAGAACCTATTTTTCCATTATTTTTAATGTATGGATATCACAAAAAAATTATTTGCAAGTTCAATATAATTACTATGTATGACATCGCGAAGCGCGTATAAATTACCTATAAGCACCATTGATGAAGACTACATGAGAATAAGATTATCATGCGTGTGAAGACGGTGGATCAAGTTTTGTGAGGTAAATACAGCAGAAATGGGAGATTTCTTAGGGTTTTGCCCCGATTTTTTTACCTTCTTTAAACATTATTTTTCCTAAAGGAAAAGACAAAACAATACAATAAATATTTTTATTTTTTCTAGAAAGAAAAATATAACATTCTTTGATAAAAAGATTGGAGATCAATAAATTGAAGATTTCCATTCTCATAAAGAACAACAATAGTATCCACAATGTAGTCGTTTAGAGACTTTTATTTATGGGGAGATTTTATCTCTACAATTGTAATGCTTTTCTTTTTAATATGTAAACAAGTTAGACAGATTCCACATAATTAATTTTTTAGTGTAAGTTTCCGTTATCTTATTTATCAACAATATGATATGCAACTGTAAGCTTTCGCATAACTCCCTAATCACTTTCGAACCCAACACTCAGCAAGTGAACTCCTAAACACAAGTTAAGAATATAGAATATACGATTACTCCTACCACCCTAAGAAATCCTCCACAACTAAAACCTTAATCCAATTATACCAACAAAATACAATGGACTATCCCAATTTTGTAATCACTTTCTTAGTAAAGTCCTTAATTTCTTTCACACGTATGTTCCTTGGACTTCTTTTTACCTATAAGCTTGTCTTTTTGATATTAATTCACTTATTTGGAGCTTACGATAAAATTACCAATCCGATGTACATTTCACAACCTAAACACATTAATACCTTACCAAAGATCCACCACTATAGTTTTCCTTAAAAACCATTTTAACCCAAGTTTTTGTAGTAACAAACTAGTTGGTTCTTAGATATGAATGAAACATCGAATATTATTTTATAACCATATGGTACAACTAATAACTCCATAAGTAGTTAGTATTTATACTTCAAAACTGGCGTATCCATTTTCATATACCACTAGTACTATATTATGTAAGTTCGACACATCCATCACTAGAATATATCATACCAATTGATAGATTGTAACCAAATAGCAACATATTTATTCCCATTAAGTAACTACAATAACTACCAAATTGATATATATTCCTTCTCAGATCAGGTCTATAGAAGCAGTAACATCCATACTTTTATGACATCTTTACTATTTATAGTTTTTAATGTCACAATATGCATATAATAATTCCACTTCCAATTGTTGAACCACTCTAAATATCGTATATACCATATAGTTACTATTCACCGTGGCTAGGTAAGTATCCCAAAAAAGATAACATGTTTTTTGAAATTCCTTGGTCCATTGTTCAGCCTCATCATTCAGATATCCTCATCATGCTTTGTCGAGACATCACCTACCCCAACCCCATAAAATTACGAAACGTTTCAAATCTGACCACTCATAATTCTCATAAGTCTATCACTTTTACCTTAGTATCAGATCTAACATCAGTCATATATGACACATCAATTTCTCAGAAGAAGAACGACACACGAATCATCACTATAAGTTACATAGAATGAATATAGAGATAAGAATCAGATCATATAGAGGACGCACGATAGAGATTCAAAAAGTGAAAATTTCTCCTAAAAGACACCATAGCCTCTCAAAGATAACAACAAACGTATCTACGCAATAATTCGAAACTCTACTAGACTTTGTTTGTGAACACGTGAGACCTATGAACTTGGGGATTTGATACCATTTCCTCACGATAAAAAATGGATGTGATAACACTTCTCTTATCTCACCAAAACAAGTTAGACTAAAACCCAAATAATATAATAAATGCGAAAGAAAAGCGAGAATAAAAGTGTAATACTCTAAAATAATGATGGAAATTAATAATTATCTAACATATACCCCCCAAAGTTGGTTATCACATGTAGAAGCCTCTAATGAATTACCGTATAATCATCATATATATATATATAAGAAAATATTAGACCCGCCTACGTGGCACCACCACAAATCAGAATTCCCTTTTAAATTTATTTATTTCCAAAATTAGCCTTCCCCTTTCAAGAAAAATTGTTACTTTTATGAAGAGTTGCGACTTTCATGAAAATTGTGACTTTTATGAGAGGTTGTGACATTTCCAAATGGTTGCAACTTTTCCAAAAAGTTGTGACCTTTCCGATAAGGCACAATAAATATTTATTCACACTACCCTCTGTTATCTGTAAATAGAGGGATTTGCTGCAACTATTATTTGAAGATTTTTTCCATTGGATAGTTGAATTCAATTACATTGATTAAGCTTCTTAAGAAGTTTGTTTCATTCCTAGAAGTTTCCATCCTCATATTTCATGGAGCTTAATCTTTACTATAAGTCGTAGTGATTCATGTAAGTATGATAACTCTTTATGCTATTGGTGACATTTTTCTTTTAACTTTGTTAAAAGATACATAGAAGATGATTGAAAATCGATCTTCTCTTTTGTCCCTTTCTATAGGTTTCTTTGTATAAACAAAGAAAATTGATTTCGATTGCAATGTCATGTTACTACTCTTGCACCTTTAATTCCACAACTCATAACGTTGTTGAAATGGTTGAATTTATTACATTTGGGTTTTTAGTAAACAAAACTTTTATTTTTGCCACTATTGTAGTTTTTTTTGCTATAGAGGAATCGAATTGAAATACATTAATTAAACTTCTAATGAACCTTTTTCATTCCTCATTTTCCATGAAACTTAATCATTTGCTGTAGGTTATATTACCGAATAATCATATGTAATTTTAATAAAATGTCCAATCCCGTGCGAATCATGGGTAATATACCTAGTTTGAAATAAATAAACAAGTCTCAAATGATGTTATCTCTAAAGTAGAATAACATCATAAGTAGGAGTAAGAAGGTCTAGCAATATGACATTCAACTATCTCACAAATCTCCATCGGAAGTCTCAGACAAAAAAATAAGAAAGAGTATCATGTATATCCGGGCTGATAACCTATACAAATGTAGAATCAAAGGGTGAGTATCAAACCAAATGGTACTCATCAACCGAACTCCAAAACAAAGGTTAAGAATATAGAATACGGGTACTCCTACCACCCCAACCAAACCTTCACATTACAACCTGCATAAAATTAATCCAACCTAATTGTTCAAAATTTCATAGCACACAACTCAATTAAAACAATTACATATCAGTAATATACAAGATCAACTTCATCAATCACAAGTTCCATTGAATAATACTCACAAGCTCACAACTTATAAAGATATGAAATGCAATGTCAAGTATGGTCATACATGTCTGACCTAGTGATACACACCCGTTGTTTCTTAGTTGGGGACCGGGTAGACATATTTGTCGATGCATCCATTACAACATATGATACAATCTTCAACAATAAAAATTCATCACAACATGCATCACATCCCTCCGTCCCTCGATAATTGAATCTATAATAGCGACATTTCCCGCAAATTGTAATATCTATCGCAGTGCACGACACGTCCCTCAAAATGTTACATACTCTATAATTTATTATTCTTCCTCAATTCACATAACACTTGTCATAATCGTGTCTCAAAATCAATTCAAATGACATGTTCACACAAATATTGAGGAGATGACCTTTTCCATAACAATGCATAATTCACAATAATACATCATGATACAACATTTAACATTAATCAATAAGTGTTTCAAATCATTCTCAACACATCAAACAAAAATAATAAATCACATTCCTTTTAACTATTCCTTTTTCATCATTAGAATTATTCAACATGATCGTTACAATATGATTATGCCATTCTAATAAGTAGAATGAACACAAAGTGTAATATGTCATATAAATTTATAATATGCACTACAAATATTTTATTTTTATAATTCTTATAGATTTTTTTACAAAAATATATTTATTATTTATGTGAAATATTAGATGTTGCATTAGTATCATATAACTCAATATTTTGATCATATTTTCATATAATCAAATATTTAGGTATAACTAATTTAATTGATTACTTACATGAAGTGAATTGTAGCCCATTCTTACTTAAGCTTTTCATTGTTAAATTGAACGGAAAAGGGCCTAAAATACCCTTAAAGTATTGGAAATGGTACAAAATTACCCTTCATCCACGTATTGGCTCCAAAATACCCTTCCCACCCACCTATTGGGTCCAAAATACCCTTGTCATCCACCTTTTGGTTCAAAATTGACCACTTATTTAACGGTTTTATATTAAACTATTTAAATATTTTTTAAAATACGTGGCGCTCAACTATTTATTATAATATAACTTATTAGTATAATATATAAATCAATGCACTACCCATCCATTACTAATTAAATACCTCTACATTAATAATCATGTCACATTATTAATGCAAGGTACTGCCAATTGAGTGTTTTTAAAAATTATAGAAGTAAATTATCATACATTCAAGTGGCTAAATAAAAATCACCGATAAACTTAAAAGTCTGACTATGTTAATCTTAATTATTCTTACGTCTCAATTATGTGATGTTACTTCATAAGTAATTTTTTTTCAAAATAATATATTAAAGGTTTAACACAAATCATAAATATTTATAAAATTATATTTAAAAAAAGTGCATGAATTAATTCGGGATGTATATACTTCTTTACCTTTAATCATAAATTTCTAATATTTTGAAAGAAAGTGTCCTCCTAAATAAGCGGCTCAACCTAAATTTAATTGGGGTTCGATTCGAAATCGAATAATTTTGGAAGTCATTTCAGGAATCTATAATTTCATTGTGTTTTAGTAGTGTTTATGACGATTTTGATATTATAATTGGATTATTAATTGGGTGAGGTTTAGTTAGTAATGAGTGGGTAGTGGGTTGGTTTACAAATTATATTAATAAATTAAAATTATAACCAATAGTTGAACGCCAAGTATTTTAAAAAATATTTAAAGAGTTTAATTTTAAAACAATTAAAAAAGTGGTCAATTTTGAACGCAAAGGTGGATGACAAGGGTATTTTGGAGCCAATAGGTGGATGAAAAGGGCATTTTGGAGCCAATAGGTGGATGAAGGGTAATTTTGTACCATTTTCAATACATCAAGGGTATTTTAGGCCCTTTTTCGTAAATTGAATGGGTTGTTTCTCTTGAATAAGTGTACTGAGTTGTTTTCAGTGTTGCAGGACGAGTGTCTAGATTGTATTCTCATATACGTGGGGAGGCAAGTAAACAGAAAATTCTCATTAACCAACAAACACATAGAGTAGTGTATTAGAGGATTAATTCACATTCATATAGAGGAAAAAGTCAGGTGCGATATGGTTGTGTATGAGAAAAGATGTTACATGAGAACTTACAAACTTGTTCTATCATTAGGATTTTTCCTCTATATGGAAGTGTTTCTTGTTGTAATACAATAATTACCCATGGCATCAGTAATTGATCTATTTAAATTTATATTCACCATTAGTAAAAGGATTGAAATCACTTACTTTGATTAATGAAAGGTTATGTATGTCTAGTGAGCTATCATAGGGACCAAAACCAAAATAAGATAATAACACATAGACGAAAATAATTATTTTCTGTTTTAAAATATGCATTCTTATCACGAGTTCATCCATATATTTTATTTCGTAGGATGCAAACAAAATCTATTTCTTATATTGAATAGATTTTGTATGCATATCAATGAAAACTTTATTGTCTCTTTTCCCTCAATTTTATCTATGATAAACTTATTTCTAATTCAATGAATATCTGATCAGTGTGCATGCGTTGACATACTGACGAGTAATGATCATAAAATTCGAGATCATCTTCAAAATAGAAGAAAGTAATAAATATAATAAGTGAAATAAACTTCTTGATGTAGTTGACATCTATACTATAATCCATCATATCAAGGACAAAATTTAAATCATAATTTACTTGATAAGTAGTAATCTTTGTTTCCTAGAAAATATCAAACTACATTAAAGAAACACTCAAATATTGAAAAAAAATTAACATCCATCATAAACATCGAACAATTCAACTATTTTGAACAATGAAAGAATCTCAAAAATCTAGTTAATATGAAAGAGAGGGAGTAATATTTTATAATACTACTTGATTATTTCATAAAAGATAATTAATTATTCAGGAGCCATTATATTTATTTCTAGGGAAAAATATTACTATCGGGTAGAAGATAAAAATTAACAAAGAGAAACTTTTGGATGGATTCCAACTTTTGAAATAATTAATAATAATCGGTAACAAAATCCTTTTCGTTAATATTAATAGTTGGGTATTTGGGAAGAAATAATTTAGGGGTGCATGTTTGGTGTTCGGTTCGGCATTCTAAAATTTTGAGATCAGTAATTGGTATTTAAAAGTAGATATCAAATTCTAAAATTTTAAATTCTGATCCGGTTATTCAGTAATCATAAATTAAACTTTAATTTGGTACAATATTAAATAATATCATATTGAAGTTGCAGTTGATTGAATTACAAATTAATATTATTTCTCCAATTATTTCTATTTTTATGTTGATGCACGATATAGTAGAATATCAACAAGTAATAAGACATCAAGAGTAATGAACATGTTGATAATGACTTTCATTATGTAAATAATTCGGTATTCAGAAAAATACCGAATACCAACTGGTACTAATGACTCAAAACAAAATAAGACTCGAACACCATCATTCTAAAAATTTACTCCTCAATATCATACCAAATACCGAATTATTGAATACTAAATTATCAAATGTTTTGGTTCAGCAATTCGATTTTTGATATTTTATGTCCAATGCTAAGAATCACTTCTAAGCTTTATGACGTGATATTGTTGAGTTTTTAAAAGGTGTAAATGAGAAATAAAGTTCAATTTTTTAAAAAATATCAACTAGAGAAAGAGAAGACATGCAATTTAAAAGGTGTTAATGAGAAATGAACTTATTTATTACGAAAAAGCATCAATTAGATAAAATATGCAAAAAAATAATAATTAAAACGGAAAAGGGCCTAAAATACCCTCAAAGTATTGGAAATGGTACAAAATTACCCTCCATGGCTATTTTGATATTATAATTGGATTATTAATTGGGTGGCGTTTTGTTAGTAATGAGTGGATAGTGGTTTGATTTATAAATTATATTAATAAATTAAATTATAACCAATAGTTGAACGCCAAGTATTTTAAAATATTTAAAGAGTTTAATTTTAAAACAATTAAATAAGTGGTCAATTTTGAACCCAAAGGTACATGACAAGGGTATTTTGGAGCCAATAAGTAGATGAGAAGGGCATTTTGGAGCCAATAGGTGGATGAGAAGGGCATTTTGGAGCCAATAGGTGGATGGAGGGTAATTTTGTACCATTTTCAATACTTCAAGGGTATTTTAGGCCCTTTTCCGTAATTAAAAAGTGTTAATGAAAAATGTAGTTCTTCTTAGAAAACAAAAACATCAATTAGAGAAAAGATGTATTTAAAAAGTGTTATTGAAAATGAAGTTTCTTTTTATGGAAAAAACATCAATGAGAGACAACATGACTTTTAAACGGTGTTAATGAAAAATGAAGTTCTTATTTAGAGATAATACAATTAAAAAAGCATGTAATTTAAATTGTATTAATGAAAATTGAAGTTCTTTTCTAAGGAAAAGACATCAATCAAGAGAAAATATGTACTAATGAAAAATGATGTTCTTTTGTAGAAAAAAACATCAATTAGAGAAAATAAGTCGTTTAAAAGGTACGTTAATGAGAAATAAAATTCTTTTTAGGGAAGAACATCAATTAGAGAAAGCATGTAATTTAAAGGGTGTTGATGAAAAATGATGTTTTGAAGTAAAACATCAATTAGAGAAAACATGTTGTTTAAAAGATATTAATGAAAAATGAAGTACTTTTTAGGAAAAAACATCAATTAGAAAAACATGTGGTTTAAAAGTTGTAATTAGAAATGATATTTTTTTTAGGAAAAAACATCAACTAGTGAAAACATGCAATTAGAAGCTGTTAATGAAAATTAAAGTTCTTTTCTAGGAAAAACATCAAGTAGAAAAAACATGTCATTTGAAAGGTGTAATGAAAAATGAACTTCTTCTTACGGAAAAACATAAATTAGAGAAAACATGCCGTTTAAAAGGTTTTAATTATAAATAAAGTTCTTTTCAGAAAAAATCATCAACTAGAGAAAACATGTAATTTAAAAGGTGTTAATGAAAAATAAAGTTCTGATTTAGAAAAAAAATCAATTGGAGAAAACATGTCGTTTTAAAGGTGTTAATAAGGAATGAAGTTTTCTTCAGGAAAAAAATCAATTAGATAAAACATGTAATTTAAAAGGTGTTATTGAAAAATGAAGTTATTTTTTAGGAAAAAACATCAATTATAGAAAACATGCAGTTTAAAAGATATTATGAAAAATGATGTTTTTTGTAGGAAAAAACATGAATTAGATAACACTTGTTTTCTATAAATAGTTGTTTCCCTCATTTTTCATATATATTCTACTCTTCTTCTTATTGCACTTTAATAAACCTCGTGTGATTTCTTATTGAAAAAAAAGGAGCAATGTGTGGGGGAGATATATTGAAGAACCAGGCTAAGGACTTTGAAGAGATGATCTACAGGTTCCTTTTCGGTACCATGCCGGGGAATCAAAAAATTCAATATTGAATCAAAGCCCAGAGGTGGAGATTTCACAAGAACAACCCCCTGGCTTTAGCGGAACCTTGTTGGTTAGTGTTTTTCTTTCAATTTCTCGTTATGTCAACTCAACCTTGTTGATATTTAAGTTTTAGTGTAATATTTTGTGCTGAATGTAGATTCTTGGAAAGTATATATGTTTCCTGGATATTATCATTGGAAACAACATTCCTTCTTATACAACTGAGTGAATGTTTAGCCGAATCAAGAAAGTGTACTTCAAAATATGTTTCCTTAATCAAAACAAGTGCAGACATTTAATAGTTTCATATCCGTAAACCATATACGAGGTGTTTACATTTTTGAGAAGTGCTTATTTTGGCATTGGAACAGGCTAAGCCTGACACTATTTTCTCTGGAGCAAAAGGAAAGCTATAACTCCAATTGAAGAGGTACCTGATGACCCTTAATTAAGCAATGCTCCAGTGGGAAATGTTACAGAGTGGAATTGTGAACTTTGTCAGGTATGTACTACAAGTCAAGATGTCCTGAATGACCACTTGAAAGGAAAAAAAACACAAATGCAAGGTAGTTGCTTTAAGAGAACACAAGGACGATAAAAACAGTTGCATTGGTCTTTTTCCAAAGAGATCAAAATTCATCCAGCTTGTGGAACATCCTTGTGATGATACAATATCAGGGAAGAAATCGGAGGAAGGATCATCAAGTCCAAACAATAATGATCCACCATCCTTGATAATAGATAACAAAAAAGATGACTTGATAAAGAATGCAGGTCAATAAAAGCAAAAGGTTAGGGGGTTCACGTTTTGGTGTGACACATGCAAGATAGGTACTCTCTCTGAAAAGGTAATGGAGGCACATAATATTGGAAAAAAACACAAGAGCAACAAGGAGAACAAAAACTGCAGCATTAGTCCTTCACCAATGAAACAACAATAAATCTCGCCCGTGGAACATCCTTGCAATGATCTGGTATTAGAGAAGAAACTAGAGGAAGGATCATCAGGTACAAACGATAACGATCAACCATGATTTTATTGGCAAGGACAAGTAGTGTTAATTACAAATGACGAGCAGATATCATATTTATTGTTTCAAGAATGTAGAGGCAGGTGCGGCTTAAACATATCAGTGGCCTAAAGCGAAAATCAAACGGGGCTTTAAACTTGTAATGTTAATTTCTTCTACTTTTCAATTAATAATATAATCAGTTTTAATTTAAATTATTTTTCATGAGATAAAGTACTTCAAATATGACAAATTTCTTCTAATATTTTCTTCATTTTTCATGAAAACTTAACCTTTTCTACCAAAAAAACAATAACTTATATCCTATTATTAGTAAAAATGAGGCCCCTTAAATTTGGGTGCCTAAGGCGCATGTCTTTTTTTAACACTATCGAGCCACCCCTGCGTAGAGGAATGATTGTGTCAATAAACTAGTAGCTAATTTTTGTGGTCAAGTAAATAAGTTATTACCTTTGGATCCGTGGTACTGTCTACCAACTAGTATTTCATTTTGTTGTATAAGGAAATTAAATTTATGAGTATTATCTTTTAATACATATGGTGTGATTTGTCTCATCTATGATCTTTGGTTGACTTGTTGCAAAGGGATATGCACAACAAGGAATTGATTTTGATGAAACATTCTGTCTCATAGCACGCTTTGAAACGGTGAGAACTCTCTTAGCTCTGATACCACAATATGTTGGAGACTAATAAAGGATGCAGGGGCAGAGAAAACAGAACTTCTAAAGTCATTTTGATTTCAGCGAAAGAGGTAAAGCAGTGGCCTTTTAAATAGTCCTACAACTAACTAAAATTAGCTAAAAGTAAGCAACTAAAAGATAGTGGATAAACATGCCCACTAACTCCATCCTATCAACTTGAAAACAACAAATAAACTAATCCTAAATAACTGAACAACATTACCTTTTTACTAGCTAAAAACTAGGAAATAAATTGACTATTTTGAAGCACTATTCAACAATGTCCCTTGCTTCAAAGCGTGTCACTCCCATCTATAATCTGAAGTAGTCATGCTTTCTAAGTGGAAGTGCTTTGGTTAGGATATTTGCAACTTGCTCATTTGTGCCACAATGTTTCAATATAATACTTCCACTCACTACCAGATCTCGGATAAAATGGCACTAATGTCTATATGCTTTTTCCTGTTGTGAAATGCTGGATTTTTCGTCATTGCAATATCTACTTTGTTGTCACAAAAAATCTCAGTTCCAGCAGCTTGCTCCTGAAATATATCAGCAAGCAATCTCTTAAGCCATACCACTTGACAAGATGATGTAGTGGAAGTAATGTATTCCGCATCGGATGACGACAAGGCCACAATTTCTTGCTTCATTGAACTCCATGATATAACACCTGAAACAAGAGAGAATTCATATCTAGAAGTACTTTTTCTATCATCCAT
This sequence comes from Solanum pennellii, assembly GCF_001406875.1. Classification (NCBI taxonomy): domain Eukaryota; kingdom Viridiplantae; phylum Streptophyta; class Magnoliopsida; order Solanales; family Solanaceae; genus Solanum; species Solanum pennellii. The sequence continues at coordinate 48,152,096 of NC_028646.1, read as the reverse complement.
AAAACCTTCCCAATCACTATAAGTGAAACCAAATAATCTAAAATCTGATTTTCTTCAATACCAAATTTCAAAATCAGTAGTTCCAGCAACATATCGTAAAATCCGCTTAACTGCCCCAAAATGATGCTTTGTTGGGTTATGCATGAATCTGGAAAACACACTAATAGGAAATGCTATGTTGGGCCGTCTGTGCGACAAATAATTCAGACCATCAACTATACTTCTAAAGCGACGAGCATCCGTTCAACCCGTACCATCATCATCTATGAGCTTCTCATTTACATTCATAGGTGTATAAGCTATCTTATAACCCAACATGTTAAATCTCATAAGAAGATCAATTGCATATATTTTTTGCGAGACAAAAATGCCATCTAAACCTTGGTTAATCTCAAGACGAAGAAAATAATGCAACAATCCTAAGTCTTTTTCTAAATTTTTCATCACGAAAGACTTAAATTCAGCAATGAGAGATTCGCAAGAGCCCATTTAAATCATACCATCTACATAAAGACACATCACCAAGAAATCAGCTATACCTCGCTTCTTTACATAATGAGTTGGCTCATTTTTGGTTCTTTCAAATCCACTCTCTTGAAGATAACAATTGATCTTGCTATACCATGCTCGAGGGCTTGCTTTAGCCCATATAAGGCCTTTTTCAGCCTATACACTTTACTTTCTTGTCTGCTCACAACAAAACATTCCGGTTGAGCAACATAAATTCTTCCTCCAAGTCTCCATTTAAGAAGGCAGACATGACATCAAATTGGTAAGCTGGCCAAGAGAGTTGAGCAGCAAGAGCTAAGAGAGTTCTCACCATTTCAAAGCGTGCTGCGGGAGAGAACGTTTCATCAAAATCAACTCCTTGTTGCTGTGCATATCCCTTTGCAACAAGTCGAGCTTTGTATTCTGAATAGATCCATCTGCATCGTACTTTTTGCGATATACCCACTTTAGACCAATGACATTATTACCAAGTTAAACAATTTCCATGTTTCATTCTTCTCGACATTGTTCATATCTTCAATCATTGCCTGCTGCCACTCTTCCTTTTCAATTGCTTCTCCATAATATATAGGATCTGAAACAAGAAGAGAAAATTGACAAGAAGTATACATGTTATTAGAGTATCTCGGATTTGGTCTTTTTTCCCTTGTTGATCTTCTTAGTGGATTTGGATCTGCCAAAGATTCTCCAATAATTTCAGATGTTATTGGAGCCAACTGTTAAGCTACCGGCGACTCGGGTGCATCATTAGGAATTACAAAATTTGTTGGTCCTGGAATATTTTTTTTCCAAGCCCAACTTCCCGTTTCATTGAACTTAACACCCCTACTTATGATAACTTATCCATTTATTGCGTTATACAATTTATATGCTTTGGACTGTGGACTATAACATTCAAAAATGCATTTGTCTGATTTCACATCATGATTGCGACGAGATGGAGAAGTATCCAAAGCATATGCTAAACAGCCAAATATTTTTAGATTGCTTACCTGTGGCTTTCTATCCTTCCAGGCTTCATATGGGGTTCGATTCATGACTGCCTTTGTCGGGGAGATATTGAGAAGATAAACTATTGTTGCTACTGCTTTTGCCCAAAACATCGTTGGAAGTTCTTTTTTTTTCATCATGCTACCAGCCATTTCCACCACAGTTCGATTTTTTTGCTCGGCCACTCCATTTTGATCCGGCATACGTGGTGCTGGAAACACTCTGTGAATACTATTTTCCTCAGAAAAAGCATCAAATCCTATAGAAGTAAATGCACCACCTCTATTCGAACGGAGAGCCTTAAAAGAACATCCACTTTGCTTCTCTACTAATGCCTTGAATTTCCTGAAATTCTCAAAAACTTCAGATTTGAACTTCAAGAAAATAAACCTAACTCATTCGGCTATAATCATCAGTAAACAACAAAAAATATCGACTTCCACCTAAGGATTTGATACTCGTAGGACAACAAACGTCAGTGTGCACCAACTCAAGGAAACTTGAAGCCCTCCATGCCTTGTTTACAGGAAATGAGACTCTACTTTGCTTCCCATAGACACACCCATCACAGAATTCAAGATCATCAATTTTAGGCAGCCCAATGACCATATTCTTTTGACACAACAACTTCAGCCCTTTAACATTCAGATATCCATACCTTAGATGCCATAAAATAGTATCACTAGTTTTTGCAATTAAAGAACAATTTTGCACACTAGACACTTCTATCGAGAACATATGATTTTGTATCACGGAAATCTTGACAATGCTCTGTGAAGATTTCTTATCATAAGCAGTGCAACAACAATCGTCAAACAAAATAGAGTAACCACCAGTTATCAATTGCCCAACACTTCACAAATTATGAGCTAAATTAGGAACCTATTGCACATCATGAAGGAGCTTTATATTACCCTGAGTGGTTCTTATGGAAATCGTACCTTTCCCTTCCACCTTCATTGCCTTGTTGTCTCCAAGTAGAACCTCACTAATCTGGGATTCGTCAAGGTCTTTAAATAACGACCTTGTTCCTGACATATGGTTTGAGAACCCACTTTCCATGAACCACACTCCATTAAGGCCTTCATCGAAATGTATATATTACTCCCCTCTTCGATTTCCTCTGTGAAATTCACTTGCTTTTGGTCATCCCTCTGCTTGGTCCAACAATCCACTTCTATGTGGGCTGACTTCTTGCAATATCTACACAGAATGTTATTTATGTTTTGACGTTATTCACGAAATTGACCTCTTCCTCTATTGTTTCCACGACATTGACCTTGATAACCACGTCTTCCTCTGCCACAGCTACCACCTAAATATTCTGATTTCCTTTTGTAAAAGGGCTCCCCTATCGCCTGAAAAGCCTTCTCCTCTACCTTTCCATAGCACCTACTGATTCGAACATCATGGTCTAACAGTGAACTCATTAATTCATCAAAATTATAAGTAGATAGGTCCTTAGATTCTTCTATTGCAGCAACAACATGATCAAATCCTCTAGTTAAACTTCTCAACACCTTACTCACAACCGTTTCATCAATAACATTTTCACCATATGTTTTCATGTGATTAACAATTCCAGACACTCTAGACATGAATTCCTGCATAGATTCTTTTCCTTTCATGGCCAAAGTTCAAACTCACGACGAAGTGTTTGTAATTTCACAGTAATTACCTTTTTATCGCCCAAATATTCTTGTGTTAGAGTATCCCATGCTTGTTTGGAATTTGCCGCTGTTGCAATTTTGGGGAAAATTTCATCATCCAAATGCATATTGGATGAGATTTAATGCCTTTGCATCTTCCTTGCGAGTCTCTCGTAGTTGATTGTCAGGTTGAGTCGGTGCCAAATTTGTCTCAACATACCCCGTCTCAACCAAATCCGATAGCTCTTGGGAATTGAACATTGTCTTCATTTTGAGACTCCATAGATGATATTTTCCCCCTTTGAATATTGGAATCAGGGGCTGAGTAGAAGAATTGGAACTGCTGCTTGCCATGGAAAGCTCTCACTCTATTGCCCAGTTAGATTGATCTCGCCTGCGTGAAGAGAGAAAGGGTTGTTGTCTCTTGAGTTGTTCCAATACCACAATATGTTGGAGACAAATAAAGGATGTAGAGGCAGAGAAAAAAGAACTTCTAAAGTCTTTTTGATTGCAGAAAAAGAGGTACAACAGTGACCTGTTAAATAGGCCTACAACTAATTAAAATTAGTTAAAAATAAGCAACTAAAACATAGTGGATAAACATGCCCACTAACTCCACCCTATTAACTTGAAAACAACAAATAACTTAATCCTTAATAATTAAACAACATTACTTTTTTACTAGCTAAAAACTAGGAAACAAATTTACTATTTTGAAGAACTAATCAACAAGATGTGTTGTTGAATTTTGAAAGGTGCGAATAAAGAATGAAGAGTTGTGACTTTTATGACAAAATGAGACTTTTCTTAAGAGTTGCGACTTTTTTGAAGGGGTGATTTTTCTGAAACACTTTTCGAAGGGGTGTGACCTTTTTGATAAGACCAATAAGCACATAGTCACCCTACCCTTTGTCGTTTATAACCATAGTGACTTCCTATCATTTTCAAAAACAATTTTCTTGCACTTTGTATTTTTCCCAATAAATTTAAGTTTATTTTACTGTCTTTGAGTGGTTCGCTGAGACAATAGTTTTACGTACCAATACACTGCTGAGTAAGAGCATTCCATCATGGGAAGAATATATTTCATTAACCTCAGGTACTTGAGGGAAGTAATTCTTTTAAGGGCACACTATGCAATATTTTAGAAATACAACTCACCTCTACTAAACAAGTATTTCCATTTATCTGTTTCCTCAATTTTTAACTTTTCCCTTTTATTTGATGTTTAGAGAATCTACGAACTCACCTGGAGAAGAGAATAAAATTATGTTACTTTGTTGTCATGCTAGAACCATGGTTTTTGATATACTTGAATGTTGAATTGTAAGATCTAATGACATAGGAGCCTTGAGTCACGCTCATAATCTCAATTTTGTTAATACAAAAATGAAGATGTGAATGGACTAGAGTATAACACGGGGAGGTATTCATGGAACTCAATTTGAGTTGACAATTAAGTGATTGTTTTCGGAAATATGACGGTCTATATTAATCAATCTTAATTGTAAACCTGGATAAAGTATATTTGGCTTGATCATATAATTAATATACTCCACTTTAACATTTCTACTAGCTTATGTCGAGGTGCATTAGTTTGTTTGCAACTTTATATTAATTCCACACTTTATCATGCCTTCTCCATTTGAAGTTTATCAGTTCTTCAATTTTGTAAAATGTTTGAGCTTTGAATCCATGTTTTTCAACATCCTTAGATGGTTATCATTTACGTTTTTCTTAGGTATCTCGACTCTCACTACACCATAATTTTTGAAAGTGCAGAATATAGGTTGAACTCAATCTCTAACATCTTACCACTATACATAAGATTATGATATGGTCATAATGTAGCTTAAACCCAATAAATGTTTGCTTTTTTGTGTATTATGGCCACTACTAGAACAAAACATGTAGATAGTTTAACTAGACAAAACATGTGTGCCTGTTGTAAATGTTGTTAAGGTATATACAGTAGTATTGTAACGCCCCGCTACTATAAAGGGCTATAATTAGAAAAAGTCATTTTCTGAAAGAAAGAAAAATCTGGATATTTTTGACAAAATTGAGTTAAGTATGAGTTTTGGGTAAACTTAAAACGACATAACTCCTAGATCAAGATGAATTAGGTGTTCTACAAGAAGTGGCGGACCCAAATTTTCATTCAGGGGGTTCGAAAAATACAAGTATAAATGTGTAAATAAATTTTTAGAAATGGGACCCTTGAATTTTTTATTGGGTATAAAACCACACTTTTAGCAAGTTTTAAAATAAAAAATAAGGATAAAAAAAGCTTGAAAAACATAACTGGTTTTTTTTTTAAAAAATAAACTGAAACAAAAAAAATAAATAAATGTTCTCATAGGGATTTGAACTCGGGGTATGCAACTTAATATCTAGGGGACTTGCCACTAACCCATCTATTTTTATTATTTATTAGAAGGGTATAATTGTATTTTAGTAGCCATTTTATTAAATTCATTTTTGTTAATTAAGTTAGGGTCTCGACTGGTGGTATTTAGTTTACGCAATAGAAACTAAGTTAGGGTTTTGAGGGAAGAGAAAAAAAGAGGAGAAAAGAGAAGGAGAAGCAAGGAAATTACCAAGTTCTTGAAGACTTTCATGTGGATTGCGTCATGGGGTTATCCCTACGAGATATGTGAGTTCACATAGAGTTGAGTTAGTTCACCCACACATCAATCTTGATTTGATTCAACGAAATTATGTTCATGAAAGAAGAGTTTATGATTTGTTGATGAATATAGTTGGAAGTTTCGTTTGAATCTTGATTGTTGAAGTTTTGAGAAGTACTTGAATTAGATTCATGAAATTAGATGTCTTTCTGAGTAGATTCTTGCATATTTTGATTATGTAGTTGAATCTAAGTGCTTGGGAAAATAACCAAGTGAATCCAGAGGTTTTAGAGTTGAAAAACAAGCAAAAAATAGGGGAAATTCAAGGGAGAGTGGTGAGGCGCCGAGCCAAGTAGAGCTCCCCACTTTGTGTTATGTACTGTGGGACCTGGGCGTAGCACTTGCCAGTGCACCCCATTCCAAGTTCTGTAATTTTAGTTCTTGAGCCTTGAGCCACTCTGAGCGCCACGCCAGGCTCTCTACTTATTCCCACTTTTTTTCATATTAGTTCCCTTGAAATGTACATATGCTTCCTAGTTGATTTCTACAGTCTAAGGTACGTCTAAACCACATGAAATCATCATTAACATGAGGTCATGAGCCCTAAATCCATAACTCAATTTAAGAAAATTTAAGAGCCAAGTCAATAGAAGTTCATAGTGTTTTCCAAAAGTTTTTTACAAATGTTTTAACTTTGTTTAAAGAATTGAGTTTTCAGTTGAGTAAAGAGTAAAGGTTGAAGTTCATTTCTACGGAGACTATGTACTCCCAAAAAGTAAAAATATTTTTACATTTAAACACAAGAGGAAACTTTGAATTTCCAAAAGATCCTTTGAGATTGTTTTAGTAAAGAATAAATGCTTTCACAATTAAGCAAAAGAGGAAACTTTGATTTTCAAGAGGATCCTTTGAGATAAGTTTTGTGAAATTATCTCAAACCACATAAAGAAGTTATATTTTTAAAACATAAGACATATTATTATATTTTTGGAGAAGTTTTGAGCATAGACATAAGGGAGAGTTCGGACAAATCGTAGACCCCATAACCATTTAGCCACTACAAGTAGAAAAGCGTCATACTTTTTTAGATTATTCCTTAGTTCTTTTTAGCATAGACTAGTGGATCCACTCAGTAGTCAAATTCTATACCATCAGCAAGGTATAGGACGGCCCTGAGAACATGAGATGAAATGTTGTGTCATCACAATAGCTCTTACATGATAATTGTCGGTTAGGACAACTAGAACAACATCATTTTGTATTCTTATATAAAGAGAAGTAAATTATAATTTTATATACATTACAGAGTCTATATTGTATTTTTGCATACACACAGAATTACTATTGTATTTCTAACTACACATAGTTTTCATGTATGTTGTTAAAATATTTTATTTACATTGCATTTATATTGTTGCTTTAGATTGAAATGAGTTAAGTGTAGTTCAGCTCAGTTGATACCAGGTTTGTACCTTAGGTTCCTTTCAAGTTTATATTATGTTTTGGTTTTTCCGTCGTATGCTTGTACATTTTATGTACTGATGCCATTTGAATTGCATCATTTTATGATGCAGATACAGGTAACCAGGATTACCATTCAATGCCTCGTTAATTCCAATTGAGCTTCAGAGTTGTTGGTTAGCCTCCTTTCTTCCGGAGGATCTCTTTTATTGATTTCAGTATGTTTAGTTTATTAGGATGTTGTAGGTCTTGTCTAGACCTCCCTCTTAGTTTTAATAGTCTTGCTCAATAGAAAGGGCACACAAAGTTTCTCATGAAGATTATCAAATTTTATTGCAACATAAGGAATCACAATACACATTAAGAGTAAAGACATTAATCATAGCGGTGATAACATCTAGAGAACTATATGTCTTGATGACTTGTGATATCATAAAAATGGGGTCACGCCCGAGCCTACACCCTGGACGTGGCTGATATCTAATGTCCATTGCTGATCTTAGGCGAACCCTTGGCCTGGCTTCCTTAACTCAGTGGAAGACTTAACTTAACTTAACTCAATTATGTTCTTAAAGAAATACTTAAGCATAAAAGTCTTGCCAAAATGACAATTAAATTCTCATAGAAAAACATCTTCAATTCAGGGAAGAGACTCAAACTAACTACCTGTCCGTCTATCTATGAAGCCTCTAATAACTGAAATGGACGCAGGTATAGACCCCACAATATCCTAATGAACTAAACAAGAAAGCAATGAAAATGTATCCTCTAGAAAGCAAGCAGGCTCACCACTGACTACGAATGCTCAACTGGATCAACGAGGTCTTGGATGCTTATCCTGATTACCTGCATGTGCATTATAAGACAATGCAGGCCAACTGGCATCAGTAAATTGAATATAAGAGTATGCGAGTTGGAATGCTAAACAACAACTTAAGCTTGATGAGAATAAGATGAACTTACCTTGGCTTTGTTTAACTCAAGAATTATTCAACTCAATATATGTATATGAAGCAATTTAAAACTCATGCGATATATATAAAGCTTGTAAAACAGTAAAGCAACTCAATTCATCAAAAAAAAAAAAATGCAGTAGCAAACTCAACTTTACTCATATATGAAAGTAATATAGTTCTGTGGGAGTTTCTCTAACCGATAACAACCACTATGAGCCTAAGTGCTGATACAACGTCTCGCCCACGCTGCCAGAACTACTATCTACTTTGTCGTGGCATATAACATCCTCAACCTAATGGATATACTGGCTAAACATACATGATTATGTCAAAAGTATGACTCGTTAATAACCATTATGGATACATTGCCTATATGCAGATTTGAGTTAATATGAACTCTTGTCCCCATATCGGTGCTCAATACTACTCCTAAAATATACTTTAGCCAATGCTTTTAAAATAACTTCCTTCATCTGGGTTGAGATAATTTGCTCGACCCTTTTTAGCTTTAAAATCCCTCTTGAAATCTTCCCATCTCTTGCTCAAAACACTATCGGGGAAATCCTAGTTTCCTCTTCACTTAAACGTAGAAACAGTTTAGAAACATTCTAGGGAATACTTAGTTCCCTTATATCTTTTGAGAAATGATCTCTACTCTTTACTCTTTCTTTGACTTGAAACTTTTGATATTTATCAACTCTTTAGGGGATACTTAGTTAATTTATACTTATTTTAAGGATTGACTTCAACCCTTACTCTTTCTTTAACTCGAAGATTGAGCCTTAAAACGAACTCAAAACGTTTCAATAAGACTCTTGGAAACTTTAAGAAACTTTACTTTAACTCACTTCATAGCTTAGACTTGACTTCTTATCGTCCTTTACTTTTATCTTAACTTCCGTTGAATGGATTATGGACTTGAGGTTGTGACTTGAGTTCTTTAGCGACTTCTAGGTGTTTAGAAATCATTGGAATATGTTAAAGTACCTTGGAAGGACTTAAAGGGACTAATTTGAAAAAATTGAATGAAAAACGTCGTGTTGGGCGTACTCGTGGCATGTCGCGCCATCCTCAGTTGACTGAGTCTTTGTTCTGGGCACTGGTGGTGCACTGCGCCGGGCCTCAGATGAGTGCAGTCAAATTTTAGCGCACTGTAGGCGCGCCGCCCCTACTTTTACCCAGGTATGTCTGACGATTTTTTCAACTCATTTTTCATCTTCAAACCCTCCACACCATCCTAGTTCTTTCACCGAATTCCTGAGACTATTGATAATCTTCATGACTATCAAATTCAACTCAAAAGTAACCCAGAGAAAGAAGGACTCAACCAACAATGACAACCAACACTTCAATCAACAAGATATCAAAACTTTCCTTCAAAAACATAACTCCTAACATGAAATCAACTCATAATTTGTTTAACTGAAACAAATTGGTGTGTGCGTGAATTATTTCAACACGAAAGATGCCACATACCTTAATAAGTATCAACCCGGACGACTTCCACAAGCCGAATTTCGACGATCTTGAATGTTCTTGCTTCCTCTGCCTATCCATGAAGTATCTCCTCTAGATGCAATAATGTCTTGCGGCGCAACTAATGAATATTGAGCTTTATTGCCCTGATTCCCAATCACCTTTCCCACTCTTAGGGAACTTTTTCATGAATTTACCCTCTTGACCACACTTGAAAAACTTGTGGAGACAGCACGACTCTTACCTGGGTGGTTCGTGGTACACTTAGCACATGCAAGAGCCCAATTACCTTCTTGTGTCACCCTTTGTTGAGACTGTGCAGACTTAGCTCTGTTCCTATGAATTCTGACTATTGTACTCACCTTTTTTTCTAGGTGCAGGTGCACTAGCAGATGATTGAGTAGGTCCATTTTGCTTTTGTTGACAGAAAGAATGGTTCACATTACTCCTCAGGAGCCCAAACTCATTCCTTGTCTTAACTTTATTGTTTCTCAACTCTTCCCTATCCCTAAATTTCACTATCTCAACCTGTTGCACATAAACCATCAACCTTTCTATTTCAAAGTCCCCTCTTAGCATAGTCTCCTTTCCCTCTTCGCTTTACATAAGAAATAACCCAACAACAAATAAACTCATCATACTCGTAATATCAACAACTATCTCTGGAGCTTATCGGGAAAGTTAGGAGAACTTCAGACTTTACTCATTAAAACACTTAGCGAATCTTGCTTAAGGGTAAGGAATTCCAGAACTTGGCTACTCTTAGGTTACGGGGAAAGAAATGCCCAAAGAAAGCCTTCTAAAACATAACCCAACTCAAAATTGGTTTACCCTTAACTCTACCCTTCTTACACTAGTCAAACCAATTCCTAAAAACATATTTTAGTTGATACACATGTAGTTGTACTCGCTCAACATCGACAATGTGCATAACCTCAAATACCTTTTGTAGTTCCTCGACAAAATTTTCCAGATCCTAAATAGTGCTTGAAAAAGTGAATATTTGAGGATTCATCCTCAAGAACTCGCAGATCCTTGAAATATTAGCCTCTTCCAATCAAGACCCTCTTTGTTGCCCAACATGGTTGGTCATAGCTTGGCTTAGAATTCTGGTTGCTTCCCGAAATTCAGGATTGGTGACCTCTCCTTGGAGTGTCACTTCTGGTGCATTAGGTACCCATTGCTCCTCAACATTCCTTCTAGCAGGTCAACCTCAGAAAATTCTTCTGGAGGAATTATCTGGAAGACACATGCAAGCACGTCTTAGAAAGAGACTTTACAAAATGAGTTCTATCGCATGAAATGAGCATGAAATAAGTGAAGGAAATTCCTAAATGTTGCAAACCCCTAACTATAGATGTGGAGAGCTTCCCACCTATAATTAGGGTTGTACAAATACAACTTCATAGACTTCCTATGAATCCTGAACTCTTTGCTCTAATACTAATTTTTTTACACCCCGAGCCTACACATTGGGAAGGACTGGCACTCAATAACCATTGTTGGCCCCAAGCGAACCCTTGAACTAGTATAACTTATAGAGGAAGACTTAAAGTATTAGTAAAAAGATTCAAATAGACTTTAAAGCAACTGTCTCAAATAAACTTAACATGTTTAACGATAAACATTCAAATTAGCCAAAGTGGAAATTCAAGTCTTTTAGTGCAACATCGGAAATGCAAGACTAATGAACTCATATGTAAGTGTCTATGAGTCCTCTAAATACTAATAGGTATTTCGGGACAAGACCCTTGATCATCCTAGCAGCTGACTAACAAATAAATAAAAAGGAATCCTCTGAAAGCAAAGAGACTTACCATCTGACACTGAGTGCTCAACTGGATCGACGAGGCAAGGGATGCTAATCCTATTTACATGTATCTTCATCATAAAGCGATACAGTTCAAATGACATCAGTACATTGAATATATGAGCATGCGATGGGAAAACTAAACATGTTATAAACATGAAAGGAATTTGAAGAACACCTACCTTATTTTTACTCGACTCATAGAAACTCAATTGCAAAGTAAAACAACAATAAAGGTGCAGTTTATACAAAACATTTTACAGTAGGTGACAACTTAACGTATTAAATAAATACAATAACAGTTCAATTTACATATAAACTAACTATGAAATTTTCTTTGATTGAAAACTATCACTATGAGCTCAAGTTATGATATAGTGTCTCGCCCGCATTGCCAGAACTATTATATACCTTTCCCGTGATATAGAATACCTTAACTGAATGGATCCAATAGTCTCATGCTAAAAAACACTAGGCAATAATCTAAAAAGTATGACCTTTTCATACCCACGATGTATACATGGTTTATGAAGACTTGAGTTATTATGAACCCATCCCCATATCAGTGCTCAATACTACTCCCAACATATACTCAACGCATATGTTTTTAAAACAAAAACTGTTTCTATGGTTTGAGATAATTACTCAAAATTATCTCAAACACTATTGGAAATCAAAGTTTCCTCTCTTGTTTAAATATGAAAACATTATCTATGAGAATACATAGTCCCGATATACTCTTTTTTGAAGAAATAAACTTCACTCTCTACACTTTAATCAATTCAAAACTCAAGTCTTAAAACAAAGTTAAAATATTTGCAAAATACTTTTTGATAACTCTATGAACTCATCTTGAATTGACTCTTAACTTTTCTTCAATTTAATTATGCATTCAATGCTCATGCTTTCATGTTTGTGGATGATTTGATGGTGTTTCGACGTACCTTAGAGCGTAGAAATCGTATATAAAACTTGGGTACGTTTCTTGAGAACTCAAATGAAAGTAAGTGGGAAAGGATAGAAGGCCTGGCGACCTTGACACTTTGAGTGGCACAGGGAACCAACCATAAAACTTCATAAACTGGCTTGTGGTGCATTGGCTGGCGTGGCGCCCTAGAGGCCAATCCTAAGAACCCAAGTTGGGTCGCTCTGGAATGCGCGTCACTCTAGACCCCTCACCTAAAAATTCCAAAAACTTTTGCTCGATTTTCAGTTCTAAACCCTCTAGATTCAATTGGTTCTTTTCCCAAACACTTGAATTCGACTATATCACCAAAATATGTAAGAATCTACTAAAAACACACCTAATCTCATGATTAAAACTTAATTAAGAAACATCTCAACAACTTCAACAACAAGAACCCACACGAACTTAAACAAATTAATTTCATCATGGACTCATAATTCTTTTCCTTCAAGAGTACAATTACGGTAAATTGAAACATAATTGGCACATGGGTGAACTAATCCAATGATATGTAATCTAACATACCTCGTAGGGATCACCCTTGACGAAATCCACGATTGTAGCTTCAAGAACTTGATGATTCCTTCTCTCTTCTCCACTTTTATCTTCTCTCAAAATCTTAATTCTTTTTGATGAATGTAAACTGAACCAAATCAGTTTAGACCCAAACATTAATTACCATAATGATTTTTAAATAATTGGGTAGTAAAAAGACAAAAATACCCTCCAAAAATTCGGTTTTGACTATCCTTATCGAGACAATCCAACTTTTAATGGATATATCACCTCCATACGAACTCGGAATTGACCAAACTCGGCGGTGTTGGAAAGATAATTCACAGATATTTCATATAGTATCTGATCGAACACCTAAATCATCCTGAGCGAGGAATTACGGTCATTTGAGGTTGACCAAGTACTCAAACTTAACAATTTTTTTAGATTTTTTATTCTTTCTAAAAATGACTCTAATTCTAAGATCATTCTATTTTTTTTTCAAATAGCGAGGTGTTGTAGTAACACATCCAATCATTATTGGTGAAATAAAAGAAATCGAGCGGACATAAAAGTTGTCGATTTGGGCTGCTATAGCAGTGTAAGTTTTTGTAAGGGTTAGCAATTCAATCCCTCTACGTTTGTAGTCATGTTATATTTAAAAGTCAACTTCATAAATTGATTCTCATCACTCTAGGAGGTATTTTGATATGAAATTTGACATACTCATGACCATTGAGTACTTACTATGTAGGATCAAGCGCCTTGCTATTTTGTCTCATGCATCAATACATAAATATTTTTGTGAAGATGTACTGAGAAGTGAATGAGGCTGAAAGGATAGGATACTCCATTTCTTCGCCAAGTTTCTATAAGGTCTTGTTTTCATGCAAAAATTCAAAAAAAGGTTCAGACACATTATAACATCTATGACGAATTTGTATATTTATGTACTTGTTTGTCAAGGCTGGAGATTAATTTTAATGTTTTAGTCTCATATGGATACCATTACTAGCCCTCCATATATGATAAAAAAAAAAAAGGATAGAGTCCATGTTGTCAATGGAAAACACTTCAATTCTGCTTGGTTTTGATGCGACAATCAATATTAATCCGACATGATATGACATATGTGGTTCAAATGAAATGAAGCTATTCAAAAGCTTTTAGATAGCATACCTCATAGACCATTGGTAATTCAGGCAAGTTAGTGTAGGGAAAACAAAAGAGACAAAAAGAAATATGAAAATAATTTGGCTTAATAAATATATAAATTTTTATTTATTAAATTCAAAAATCGAAAATCATTTTATCATGAGGCTTCGTGAAACATTCCATATTGACATGTTTTGGTCAAAGCAACTTTATTACATAGAATTTATGATATCTTTGACCTACACTAATCAGAAGAAGAAAAAAATAACTATTAAAGATTACATAAATTTTTGAGACAAATAAGAGAAAAGGTCACAACATGAACTAGATAGAAGAAATATGTACTTGACGACCACCTTGTCCAAAGCAATAGCAACAAATTCAAGGTAAAAATTTGCTACTTGGTTTGACTTATCTTCTTCTAAAATGTCAAATATAACTCTGTTTGGGCATAAAATTAGAACTTTTAAAAAAAGTTTTAATATAATTAAAGAATATAAGAATGTATGGTAGAAATAGTTAATTAGATTTAAATATCAAAAATCTTTTGCAGCAGTGCCGCTAAACTTTTTGCAGTTGTAGCTATGGTGTTTGAGTATCCATCTTCTAATCATATTTCAGGTTCCACTCAACGTACCATCCATGCAGGTTTGCCTTGAAAAATTCAATTTGTCACATTGTGTGTAAACGTGCATTTATATACCATCCTTTTTGTTTTAGTTTGTTTGATGGATCCCGAGTCATTGAACCGTAGTAGCAATGTGGTTGATAAAATAAGGAATGAGATCGATAAAGAACGTATTAGGAAGGAGATCATCGCAGAAGAGGTTGCACGAAAGCAGATGTTTGAGTTGGAAGTAAGGCGAGAGCTTATGAAGGAAAGAGAAATAACAATGTTTTGAGGAGATAGATTTGCTACATTCTTCAAGATCAGGCTGATTCTATGTTTTTCAAGGAAAAGACGGGAATGGGTCTGCTGTGTGTAGACATGTCAATAATTAGATCTCAGAAGTTCCTTTTCAGTACCGTGTTGTGGAATATTTTGACATTTAATTAATGTCCAAAGGCGGATATTTTACAAGTGCAGCCTCCTGGCGTTAGCAGACTTTTGCTGCTTCGTGTTCTTCTTTATTGTTGGTCTTGTTTATTTACTCATAAATTGCTGATTTTTAGAGTAAATAAATTTGTTTTACATGAATCTTAATTTAGAAAATTAGACTAAATTTATGCTAAAAAAAAAGGGAGCTAACAAACTCCCTGAAGGGGGTGCGGGGAATCATCTTTTTGAAATATGTAGCCGTTTGTTTGAGGGTATTTGAAGAGGCCGGTCTTTATGTAATTAACTTATTATGCTGTCTTTCTTAAATTTGAGTGGTTAAAATTATCAATCACGATTATGTGAACTACCTCTTTCAAGTTTTTTCTGTAAAAAATGAAGTATGAACATATATATCAAATATAATTTAACAAGTAGGTCTAGGCAATGTGACCTTACACAGTGACGAATATGAAGGGGTTAAAAGGTAATTTTAACAATGAGTTTTTTTGCATAAACCTTTGAGCCCTTACTAGATCCCCCCCCCCCCCC
>NC_028646.1:48128342-48135922 GCF_001406875.1 Solanum pennellii | reverse complement strand
GAACTTACCTGCGTGGGAGATAAAGAGGTTGATTAATATAGATTCCCGACTCATGCAAAAGTAGTTAGAAAATATTTAGAATAATGACTATTTCAGTTTTTAACTTAAATTTTTTTACAGTAGTTGTTACATTGAAATCAAATAAAGTAGTCAAAAAGTTTGAAACCAGTGATATTAGTTCTATTATGGAAAAAAAAGGTTTTTAAAGTATTTTTTTTGGTTCTGTTTTTGTGGATGGATGGAGTGAGTTAGAATGTTCAAGTCTGTTATTTATTTAATTAAAAGTTAAGTTTATGTTGCATCACTAATCAATTTTGTATTTACTTTCATCTGTGCAGTTTCTCATGCACAAACAACAATCTTGATGAATACCAAGTAACCTCATAATCTCTGGTTGTTGGAAACATATATTTCTCAGTGAAGCATTTAAGATTTAATTTTTATGGATTCAAAATTTGAAAAATTTGTCTTGTTGATGATTTAGTCTTTTGGATATTATCAAGAATTTTGAGTATTTTGTCTGTCTCATATGTGTTGTAATTCCATTTTTATCTTTTGAAGTTCCTCAAGGATGATTAATTCATTCCTTTTTGTCATGAAATGCACGTTGTTACACAAGACTTTTACATTTTCCTCTAGAGTCATGCAAACATTGTTTTAATATTTTACATTTTCCTCTAGAGTCATGCGAACATTGTTTTAATATCTTACTCTTTCCTAGATGATTTGAAGTCATTAATTATTTTTTCATGAAGATGGTGATTAAGATTCTCATTTTTTGCTCTTAGAGATTCATAGTCTTTTGCCATTTTCTCTTTTCAAGGACATGTTGAGTGATATGCATCTATGAAGGTACACAATAGAGATTCTATTTCCTTCCATTAATAAAGACGAATATTTTCTTTAATTTTATGAAAACTTATCTTGGGAATCTTGTCATCTTCATCTTCTTTTGAGTCTGTTTCCAGTCATTAGTGTCATGATTGTTTCTTTGGACTCACATAGGTTCACTTCATCATCTCACTCCGTTATTGCCATCAGCGCAAGAAATTTGTACTTCAATCTTTCTTCCATTGCAAGAAAGGATTGGTTTTCAAGTCCTCCCTCAATAGATTCTTCACCATATGACTTTCCAGTTTCCGCAAAAGCCTATTTCAAAGAAAAATAGCCTCTTGATTGCTTAGTCTATGATTTTAAGGAATGTATTGATTGTTTCTGATCCCTTTTTCTTTCTCTGGTTTGTTCCTTTTGTATTCCAAAGTCCACAAAGGATAAAATTTGATGAAATGATCTAGCCTTCTTCATTTGTGGCATAACTGGTCGATGTCTTTGTCCTTCATCTTCTGAGGGTTTCTCAAATGATCTAGTCTCTGCATTTGTTGGAACCTCTTCGTCATTAAGGAAATATTCGCTTCCCATGAATCATCCTTTTCTGTTGCTTTGAGGGCTATATTTTCTTTTGTCTCCTATTTCTTTTTATTGAATATATTTCATCTCCTATCCATCATCATAGTCTCTAGGCCACGGCTTAAGTAATTGCTTCACTTTCCAATGATTAAGGGACTTCATTCAATAGTTTTCTGATAGTCTTTTCCGTGGGTATTATCTCTCTTAGTGAGTAAATTTCATTTATGATTGTATTGAATTGGGTATGCATGTTTGGAATTATATTTCCTTCCATCTTTCGGGACAACTCATACTACCTATTCAGATCATTAATAATAGATTTATTTACCTTATTTGTCCCCTCTGTTTGCGTTGTCTCCCAATTCACTTTAGTGTATGGACATGCCGAAATTCTATTATACTCATTTGGAACTATTCCATATATCAAGATTTTCTTATGCTTTGCATTGTTATGAATTGCCAACTTGTCATCAACATCACATTACTTTCTCTCCTTGGACTTGATTTGTACCATATGTTCTTCCACCATGCATAAGATTTTTTACTGAAAAGTGGTGTTCTTGTCCATGACCCTCCTTCATGTGCAGTAGGTGGTACAACCATTGATCATTTACAAAGTTTGAACTTTTTTAAGTGAAAAGAACTAATCTAAGACCAATGGAAGAAACCATAGAAAGTTAACAAATATAAGAACCAGTTTTTTGCAGTAATAGAGAAAATAATAACGTAACAGAATGACAAAGAGAATTATCGTGGAAAGCCTCCTTGATAACCACGTCTTTCAAGGTTCAGGATTTCAATAACTTCTCAGTAAAATTCAAAGAGAAAATGAATACAACTCAATAATAAAAGGGACTAACTCTACTACCTCAACGCTTTCAGATCCGTAAACCATATACAATGTGTTTAAATTTCTGAGAAGTGATTTGTTTTGGTGTTGATACAGGCTAAGGATAACAAAATTTTCTTTGGGGGAAAATGGAAAGCTATAACTCTAACTTAAGAGGTTGCTGACAAGTCTGAAAAATGTTATGGTGTGGAATTGTGAAATCTGTCAGGTAACTACTACAAATCAAGATTGCCTGAATGCCCACTTCCAAGGGAAAAACACAAACGCAAGGAGGAGAACAAAAATTGGAGAATTGGTCTTTTTTCCAAAGAAGTAAAAAATCCATCAAGTTTGTGGAGCATCCTTACGATGTAAAGCAAAACAATAGGGACCTTCTGTGAAAAGATGATGGAGGTACATTGGGTAGGAATGAAGCATGTTCGACATCTTCAACAGCTTACTGGAAAAGAAAAGCATTGTTAATACAATGACGAGCAAAGATTATTATCCCTCATTCATGATTTTAAAATCGTATCAAAGACGTAGAAGAGTGATTGTTTTGATATAAGTAAATTTGGTGTTGTTAGTATTACCTTTGGATCCATGTGTTGTGATTTGTCTCTATTATCTATTTTTTTCTCATGTATACCAACAATTAGCTCATTGTTGTTTTCATGGAAAATGGATTTGACAAGAGTACCTTTTGTTACCTGTGGTGTGATTTATCTCTTTATCTATTTATGCAAAATATTTATGTCTAATTATAGATACGGATCGGCAGCATTCATCCCCAATTTAATTAGCCCAGAATCACAGCATATTGTTGTGAAATTAAAACTGTAGGGATTTCATAAGCTAGAAAAGTTATTTCAATTTTTCACTTAATAAGTTCTTATTTTTATACACAACTATTTACGAAAGAATCTAGATGGGCTTATGTGCAATGCATCTTTTATGTTTATTGATTTCTTCAAATCTTTTAATTATCTCTTTTTTATCATTTTTTTACAGCTGCACCTTATCTAAACTCCCCATTGAAATTCTTGAGAAGCCAACATATTGTTGGATTATGAAAGTGTAAGGACGTGGTGCACAAGCTTAAAATAGCAAATTGTAGAGACGATAAATTAGATACCAAAAAGTATCCTAAAAGCATAATATTATTATTGATATGATTAATTGGTCTACATAATTTAAAACTAATTAAAAGCGTAGAAACTATAGAGTAAAAAGTTTCTTCATAAACAAAAGTCTCTAAACAAATACATTGTGGATATTCTATTCTGATTTGCTTTGATAATAGGGATATTCAATTTATAGGAATGCAGACTTTCTCTCTAAAAAAGTAATAAACCAAATATGGAAGAAAAAAATATATTCATTTCATAATACTAGTAATATTTATGGTAATGTTTTGTTTTTTTTTCTTTTAGGAGAAAATAAACTTCAAAGAAATCAAAATAATCAAGACAAAACCCTAACAAATATTTCTAAGAACAACTATTACTACCGGGTAGAAGATAGAGTTAATAAAGAGTTAAAATTTGGTAATTATAAATTATAGGTCCCTGAGAAATGTAACAAAAGAGTCATTGCAAAGCTTTATAAGGTGATATTGTTGGATATTAAAATGTGTAAATAAAAAGTAAAGTATTTTTTCTGAAAAAATTGTAATATGAATAACATATTTTTATATTGAGGGGTGTCGGTGACTTTTCGAAATAGTTGTGATATTTATGATTATGAGACACAATAACACATGTTCTTCTGTCTTTATCATATATGATATCATCATATTCATTCATATATCACTATAAATGGGAACTAAAAAAATCTAGATATTGAATTACGGTTTTACCCCTACCATAAATTAAAAAAAATATTAGGCAAAAAGTTAAATTACCATTTTATCCCTACATTAAATTCAAATGTTACATACTTTGGGTAAGTGAGATGAAAACTCTCTTCTTCCTTTCTTTGTCATTTCACTTAATTATGTTATGTAAGTTGATCATCGAAAAGGTTCTACATTTATTTTTCCTTCTAAATTTATTCCGTTTACTTTATAAGAGTTCAATTTTTCCTGTGTCATATCATACCTAGCTAGATACAAACTTTGAAGAAAACTATTTTAGATGATAATTATGGTCATATCTAAGTATTATGTTGATTACCTAAATTTTTATTGCATTCACGTAAGTACCAGCACAATGTGTACCAAAAAAAAGCATCCACGTTAATGATATTTCTGCGCACTTTTTAAATTTAGAGTAAGAGTTCCTTGATATGCCACATATCATCATCAAATGCTATATTATCTTAATTAATTTTACATATTTCAACATATCTTATTTTTCGAGCAATTAACTGAAAGTTATATGAGAAGAATTAGCTGTCACTTTTGTATTTGTACAGAAAATCTTATTTTTAGATATTTTAGTCTAAAAGACTATATTTGAAATCCTTCTTTTAATTTATTTTTGGATGAAAAAGTAAGTTTCATAGAGAAACACATTAAATACAAGCTCTATTGTATTTATACAAATTTATTGTGATAAATATTTATATCGACATGAGATCAAACTTACATAAATTTTAGATCGTAATAGAAAATAAACGTGTAGCGCACGTTTCAAGAACTAGTTTGGGTATAAATAGAGAAGCTTTCTCTAACTTTTTAATATAATATTTTTGTAACCTTTTATTGTTCTTTTGGCTCTTAAAAAACTCATGTGATTTAATGTTGTCGAGTGAGTTCACTGTTCACTGGAGCTTGTGTTACAACTATGCTGCAGGAATGCATTTCGTTATCTCGAGTACATTGAAGATAATACAATTTTCCAAAAAAACATTGCGTAAATTCACAATCAACTTCACCTTTTGGCTCATGGTATCTCTAAAGTAATGTCACTCAACCTTCTTAAAGCATGTAGAAAAAGTGCCCAAGAATTTTAGATAATTCCACATATTTACCAGTTGGGTAAGTACAAATTTTTTATTACTTAAAAGACAGCTACATGTATTGCTTATATATAAATGAAATTAATTAACTGAAAATCTATACATTGTCGGTGTGTATGTTTTAAATTGGTCTTGTTAAATAGTAAAATTACACAAATGAAGAAGGGAACACAATATTAATGTCATTTTAATAATGTAACATATATATTAAATAACACAACAAAGGAGATTATGTGTTAGATTAGTTTAACGAAAAGATGAGGAAAAAGAATTCAAAGAACCCATGATGATCAAAACAAAAGTATGGTTATCAGGAAAATTTGTAGCATCCATAATAGGCTTGAAGTCATAATTACTAAAAATCTCAACATCATTCTCAGCTAAGAAAGATGAATAATTACTATTATTACATGAGCATTTGGTAAAATGTTTCACCCTTTTTCTTCTCAACTTCAATTTCATCAAGAGTTTGAGTGAGTTGCAAGTTCACCTCACAAATATTTACATGTTTATTTTGAGGATAAAAAATATGAAAGATTGGATGAGGATTTTGCGAAAGAAACCTATCATTAATGGACTCAACACTAGCATACTCAAAGGAGTAAGCTCTTTTTTGAAAGGGAGAAAATTATAATGACAATTTCAACTCCGCATAGCGTACATAATGCAGTAGTTTTCTTGAAAAGTACCGAACAATATTTAGAGAATGAAACTTGGAGGTGATTCTTGACGTATATTTTGGAAAATTGATCTTCTGCCAACCCATGTTTGGATTCCTGGACAGATTCTGTAATTTTGATTTGTGGGAATACATTCAGACACTTTAGCCTTCTTTTTTTCTAGTTTCAACGTGGTTTTTGGACAGATTTTCTGGCAATACTTCATTATTTTATCTCTATTCTTTTGAAGTTTGGACAACATATAGATCCTTATGTATGAAAGCATTGTCCAAATATACTTTTCTCTCACATGTAGAAGTACACTATATAATGATTTTTACAAATTGTTTATTGACACATCACATTTTGGAAAACAGGAGAAAAAATCCCTTGACTAGTGACCGGGTCATTCAGGGTCTTATAAATCTAGTTTTCATCTCTTTTAAATACTTGGAGAATTCAGAATTTGCAGTTGCCCTAGAAGCTTACCATAAGATATCCTTTAATGATTGTCTCCAAAACCTTAAATTTTGAAATTGTTGTGACATGTCTCACTAAATATCTGTGCGCAACATTTTGTTGTATCTCAATCTTGGAATTAAATTCTTTTTATTTTTCATAAATGAAAGTCTATGCAAAAGGTTTTAGTAATATTCCTAGGTCCTCATCAAGAAGCATTAAAAATCACTTCCATCTTTCCTTTAGTTCACCTTATACAATTTTGAATAGTATATATGTTATCGTACTTCAATGCCTACTAACGTCAATAATTGACTCCCCTTTTGTTGTTCTTTCAAATGACATTCATCAACCCCTATTATAGATAGACCGCCCGCAAAAAACCCTATTAGCAAGTTTCAAAACATGTATAAAGTCTAAAAAACTTTTTCTACCATCAGCAATTATTTTTTAATTTTCATCTAGCTTCAAAATACATGTGGTCTCTAGATTACTCCTCCTTAGCTAAGCAAAGTAATCCAATAACATATAAAACTTCTCTTCTATAGTTCTTATAGTTAGATCTAATGGTTTCATCTTTATCATATCATCTTGGGTTCGAGTAATAGTCTAATTATGAGTTCTAATCACTTGTATTTGGAATTCTTTTACTCCCCAATTTGGATTTATTGTAAATTTTTTAACGTAATTCATAACTAATACTCCAGAGTCAATAGTCTTGTTATCTCTTTATTTGCCACAACAATGGTCAAGACTTATCATCTTGGTTATTTTAAAAGTTCATCGTGATTAAACTTTGATGCATACATGAACCATTTGCAACATGACACATTACTATTTACCATCGACCTTGTACTTTCGTTCTTCTTAAACTTGATGTCGTTTTTTGTAACACAACATGTAACTCAATTACTCCCTTGAATTCTTTGTTATTGAAGAAAATCATATTATGTGTAAACTGAAATTTTGGATCATCCAAATATCTAGTTGGAGTAAAAATAGTAGATCTTTTAGGATCTTCATCATAAGAATCTCCATGCAAACTCATTAAATCCTTATATGCTGTAGCATAATCATTGTCTTGATTGTCCTTGGGAAACATAGCCAACTTGTTTGAGAAAACTCTAACCTCCATATTCTTTTAACTTGATTTTCTTTATTTCTCCCTTTAAGGCCAACCCATTTTATATTAGAGTCATATCATTTTCTTCCAAAGAATAATTAGAGTCAGTAAATGACTCCCATTCTTATATATATATATATAT
>NC_028646.1:48124422-48127985 GCF_001406875.1 Solanum pennellii | reverse complement strand
ATTAAGATATTATATATATATATATATATATATATATATATATATATATTAGAAGCATTTTTTTGGATAATAGGATTTGGTTTCTACTCCTTGTCCTCGATTTTGTAAACAAGCCTGGCGAATAATCATGCGACGTTATATATCAAAGAATAATAACTTGATCAAAAACAAGTTCTCGAATATAATGACAGTACAATTCAATATGCTTTGTGTTCTCGTGGTAGACCGGATTTTTTACTATTTGTATTTCACTAGTATTGTACGTATGAAACATAGTGGATCCATCAATAGAGATATTATGTCCTGCCATCAGTTGACGTATCCACACAATTTCACAATAAGCAACTAATAATGATCTATATTCTACATCAATTGATGATTCTGAAGTTCTTGGTTGTTTCTCTAACTTAAATAAGACATGTGATGATCCAATTATCATACACCATCCTATCGTAGACTTTCGATAGTTTGGACATACTGACCAACAAAAATCTTCATACCCTTCAAGATTTAGAGATGATGTTTAATTAATGAAAAAAAGAATAGATTAATTGTACTCCAAAGATATCGAATGATTCTGGAGAGGGTAGAAAAATGATGTTGGCAAGGATTTGTAACCAATTGGCTCAAGACTATAAATGGATAAGAGATGTCAGGTCTTGTTATTGTCAAATAAATTTGACAACCAATGAGCCTCATGTCCAATGTTTGTTCTGCAAGAGGGTCACCATCATCATTCTTGAGCTTTACGTTGATCTCCATAGGTGTATGAGCTACCTTATGATCACTTACACATGCTTGTGTGACAATATTTTCTTCATACTACCTTTCGCTTAACATTATATCATCCTGCAAGTTTTGCACCTCCAACCCAAAAAAAATGTTAACCTGCCAAGTCCTTCATTTTAAAATTTTCATTAAGAAGATTCTTGACATGTAAAATTCAATTCTCCTCATTGCCAGTTATGATCATATCATCCACATAAAATAGTAAAATTGTCATGCAAATATTGGAGTGCCTGATTAATAATGAATAATTAGAAATAGATTGACAAAATTCAACATTTATGATGGTAGATCATAACTTCTTGAACCATGCACAAGGTGCTTGCCTGAGGTCATAAAAAGATATCCGAAGAGACAAATCATATAAGGTTTATCTTGGTTGTACCCTTTGTAGCGACCTAATTCCGTCGTTATGAAAAAAATCAATGAATAAAGAATTGGGGCTAGAAAATGTTTTGGTAGTAACTTGAAATTTGTAGCTTAGTCAAGATTTGGATGAAATTGGAGTCATTAAGGTATGGGGAAATTTGTAATGAATTAGAGATCTAATTATGAATTTGATTCTTGAGTGGATAACTACGATGATAAGGAACCTGTACGATTTTAGGAAATTGAATTTGGGTGAGTAGAACTCCTAAAAATGATCTTTGCATGAACGGGGACATTCTATCTCCGTTGAGGCGCTGTAGAGGGATTTTGGGTGTTGTAGCGGGATGGGTAAGCTTTAGCGCGCCACAAGCAACCTAAAGTCTTAAATAAACCCCTAAACGGACTTATTTGGCACTTTTCGACTTTTATAGCTAAGGAGGCGACCCCAGACTAGTTCTTGCCAGTTTTTCATCATTCTTGAGACTAAAGTTAAGATTTTAACACTCCGAATCCTTTTTTCGATCCGTAGAACCTATTTTCTTGGGTTATTATGTATGTAGAAGGGTTTTGATCTTAGAATTTTTGTAACATCTCGCAACTAGAAATGACTAGAAAAGAGGTTAAATTCTAGAAATATTTATTTTGGGAAAGAAAAAGATCTTGGAAAATTGTGTAAGTTAGGAATGTGAGTTTTGTTCATTTTTAGACGATAATAACTCCTATCTCAGGATGAGTTAGGAGTAGTTCTCGATATGGTTTGAATATCCTTAGAATAATCTTTCAAATGCCACATAGTTTGCAAAATTCAATATCATCTGAGTGAGATATGCCTTCAAAAACAAATGGGCTGTTGGATCAAGGAGAGTCCAATCCGGATTTGGGAAGGGCAAAGTCATCTTTTTCTTATCTAATTTAACTAATTCGATTTTAGGGATTTATTGGGGTAAAGACTAAATTTAGTTCAGTTTGAAAAAGAAAAGAATTACACTTAGGGATTGGAGAGGAGAGAAAAAAAGAGGAAGGTTGAGAAATGTCAAGAATTTGCTAAGAACGTCAAGCTTTGTGAATGAAATTTATCGGGGGTGATCCCTATAAAGGTATGTGAGATCATTTAGTGTTGTCGAGTTCACCCACACAACAAACTTGTTTCAATTCAGTGATTTATGAGTTGTGTACATGTTAAAATGTGATGTTCTTGAAGAACATTATCGAATTCTTAATGGTTGAGTTGTTGAATGAGTACTGTTGATTTGAATTATGTTTTTCGGATGTTTTTTGAATTAAATCTGTTGGGTAATGAGGGTAATAATGATCCAAAGTGTTTTGGAAAAGAACCATGGATTTTTAGAGGGTCCAGCGATGAAAAATGAAGGAGAAAAGTCTAGAACACCTGGGTACACGGGTTAGGGCGTCATGCCTCACATAGGCCCATGGAAAAAATCTTTTCGTAGGGCCTTGGGGAACTACGCCAAACTTAGTGTCCCAAATTGGCCTATAAAGTTTAGGTCCTGGCGCCCCACGCCTCTCAGAGCGCCAAGGACGCCAGTTCTTCCCTACCTTTTCGTACTAGTTCCTAAGTGATGTACCCATGTTTATTAGTTGATTCCAAAACTCAAAGGTTCATCTAAATATGATGAAATCATTCATAAGTATGAGATCATGAACCTTGAATCCATAATCCTATTAAAGGAAAGTTAAGATTAAAGTCAAAGAAGCTAGGACTCAAGTCTAGAAGTTAATAAGCAAGTAAAAGCAATGTCCTTAAAAGTTTTAAAGAGTCTTTAGCAACGGTTTCACTTTGTTTTTAAGAATCAACTTTTAAGTTAAGTAAAGAGTAAAGAGTTGAGTTCCTTTTGTCAAATCTTATAAGGGAACTAAGTATTCCGCAAGTGTTTTTTTAAGACTCATGTTTCAATCTATGTAAAGAGTAAAGAGTTGACTTCATTTATCAAAAATTTATAAGAGAAATAAGTATTACCTAAGAATTTATAAATGTTTTCACATTTAAGATAAGAGGAAAATGCAATTTCCTAAAAGAGTTTCGACCAAGAAAAGGGAACATTGATTCCAAGAGAGCTTTTAACACTAACTATTGAGCAATTATCTCAACCCAAAGAAATAATTTTTTTAACAATACATGAGCTAAGTTTATTTTTGGGAGTAATATTGAGCACCGATATGGAGATGCGAGTTCATAGTAACCCAAGTCTCCATAAATAGTGTATTCATCATGGATATTAATGGGTCACACCTTTTAAATGATCACATAAGTAAAGCTAGTGGATTCACTAAATTAACTAAGGTCCTATACCGATGGCAAGGTATAGGATGGTCCTTGCCAATGTGAGGTAAAATCTATTTCATGTATGTATATATATATATATATATATATATATATATTTATCTAT